>NW_017535350.1:0-2252 GCF_001853355.1 Bactrocera latifrons
ACATATTTTATTAAATTAATCTGAGAACTACGAAGTATTTTAAGCATTAAAAGGGGTGTAGATGAAGTAAAAAATTTATTTCTTATATTGGTATTGAACCGTTAATTTTTAACTGTTTTTTTAAGTTAACTTCTAACTTGTCAGAAGTATTGTCCACGAAAAACCTGTCGGCCTGTTTGGTCAGGCACAGTCAAATCAATCGACGAACCTGCTTCGAAGAAGACGGAGAAAATCGATTGAAAAACGGTTGCCCTATATTTTTTCAACCCCAAATGCGTCAAATTTGCTTACATTATTGCCACTATGGAGTTTTCTTTTGTACGCTCTAAGAAAACATACTAGTATATTTCTCTAGTTTGGCATGACTGTCCGTAACAGGTATGTCTTGCCGAATGTGACGACGAAACAATCATTAGTGTTTAGTATACGCTTTCCTTTCTGAAGTATATAAAGTAGATTCGGCGATTTTTACTATGAGTGAAATTATTCAACAAAGAAATTCCATTAAATTTTATGTGTGGAATCAACTTTCTGTTGTTGAATTTTTTAAAAGGTTGGAAATGGCCTTCGGTGTTAAATGTTTGTCGGGGGTAAGTGTTTTTGATTGGTGGACGACGAACCACATCCCCGACGATCACTAATTTTTTTTCTAAACAGCGCCGTATTATCGTCTGGGAATCACTGCTTTCCGACTACCAGGATGTCACGAAACGTATTATTACTAGCGATGAGTAATGGATCTATGCTTATGATCCGGAGGCAGATAATCAATCGGCCGAATATCTTTGCAAATGTGAGCCAAAACATATAAAAACTAGTCAAAGGAAATCAAAAACAAGGGTAAATGCGACTATCGAAAAGTGGTCCGTTCAAAATTCCTTCGTACCGGCCACACTGTCAACAACATATATTATTTAAGTGTTAAGCGCCATTTAGGCGAAAACTGCTGAGTTTTGCACCCCGATAATGCACCTTCGCCTATTGCATTGATTTCACATTACCTTTCCGAAAGCATTTTTTAGGTGTTCAACAATAATATATTAGAATTCGTGCGCTCCATTTTCCTTAATAGCGTCTTTATAAAATCTTTTAGCTTAGATCAAAGTCGACGGGTTGTAATACCCTTTGTTTGATTCGGTCCAAGCAAATGCTCTAGACTTGGTTTTGCTAAGACCAACTTAATAGCAGTCCCATATACATTATACAACATTTATGTAAAATCCCTGCATTTATATTGATTACTCACAGAAAATCCAATTTGTTAGAAAGGCTTTCTTGGCATTTTTAAGATGAAACAATTGTGTGTATGAAGTAAGTTAGTCGTGCGCACAATTGCATAAAAGAAGTTATTTCAAAAAGACACATCTATGTATGAAGTTTGATGTGATTGAAACACAATCAGTATATATTAATACCAACGTAGACCAAACCAACACCAAGATCGAAAAAAAGCAGTGTTATCAATAAGACCTTCATTAATACTGTTATATACTATTTATCAGTTCGAACTTTAGCCGTCTATTTAAAACTAAAGAAATAAAGAAATAAATTAATTTTTAGGCCTTCAACAGCTTAGCTTTAGCAACATGGCGAACATAATGATTTATTTTACTCCAATATCCCTCTGTATTTCTGCATTGACTCTGCCGAACGCTTGTTTAAAAACTTTCAACACACTAATCACAAATTAATTACTGCAATACCGTGATCGAGTGAATCAATAGTCAGCTATTTGGGGAAGCCAATCTATAACCACAGTTCTAGCTATACTAAAGGTAATTAATAATAGGACTGTGCGGCGTATGAGTAACAATGCCCCATACCGACTATTGTAGTTTGGATATAGTATGTAGTATAGGTATATTAAATATTATTAATGATGGTTTAGTTATACTWAAAGGGTTTTTGTGTAAATTAAGTTGCAACCAACTTTTAACCTATYCACTTACCAAAGAGCAGGTATATTAAATCCGAGAMTTCCAGAATAAATAAGTAGYAGTTTGTTGCCGTGTKCATTGTTGGATGGCGTATAATAAACACACACACCAGAATATTGCCCAGCGTGCCTGCTATGAATATTCCACCGAAAATTATTKTKATCTGAAWGAAAAAGTATAGAKAATACAAAAGAGCGCAACAATTATTATCTCTCTACTATATCAGCTCATATTTACTTATACAAAATAATTAAAAGAATTCTCAGGCAAGAGGGGAGACTGAAAATCACCTCAATTTATATGAAGCGTTTAAAG
>NW_017535350.1:3047-10123 GCF_001853355.1 Bactrocera latifrons
ATACTGAGCATCTTTCTCTTTGACACCATGTCTGATATCCCACGTGATCTGTCAAATACTAATGCATGAAAATCCTAACCTCAAAAAAATCACCCGATACATATAGGGTGTCATTTATTCTTTTCAAAGTTGTTTGTTTTTGTTTTTGCAAATGCATTTAAAGTTTTCATTTTTTTAATTTCAACATAAAAAGCTCTTAATTTATAATTTACAGCGTGCTTTAGTAAGTTTTCGTTCCCATGTATATAAGATACGATTTCTTGAAGTTTGGCATTACTCTAGTTAATCTACAGCCTTGAAAAATCAATACTCTAATTAAATTTTTTTCGCACACAAAGGAGGTCTGCGTGCTTTTTCATAAAACTATTAATATTAATTTAAAAGTTGTACGCAGCAAAAGTTGTATATAAAATGAGCAGAGCATTCATACAAGTGTTTTACCATAAATAATATATTCTGCGTTGCTCATACGACATGGTGTACTCTATGAGTAGACGTAATTTTCTTGCAAAATTTTATTTGGTTTTACTTTTAAAAGAGGGTTTATATGTCACAGTTTTTTAGATTTGCAGCACTTGGAATATAACAAACACCCTAATGTGCACATACATTTGCATATTATATGTGTATACCGCACAACTTCCGTTCCTTACAGTATTGCCGTTTCAGAAAATTTAACAACAGACATTTGTTGCTTTCCCCCCTCCTCCCTGCCATTAGACTGTCATGGTAGACATAATAATGGCTCCCAGTGGATTTGAAAGACAAAGCACACAGAAGAGAAAGACCAGGAAGCAATTTCTAGCAAGCAAGAGCATTTGAAACATGTAATAAGGCATTCAAAAGGATATATTATGGTTCTTCATGTAGACAATTACTTAAATTCGCACACTCATGCCTGCATATAATAATGCTCATTATCATCACGGTGAGCAAAAAATCTTGGAATTAGTTATGGTTCGCCGTTAACCTTGATTTTACCATAAAATGCTTTGCCTCACCATGTCGAAATTTAGTTTTGGGAGTTAAAGCATGTTGCAATGGTTTACTAATGGAAAAAAAGAGTTAAACTCTATTTTATTACATTGAAAATATAAACGGCGGATGTCTTTCAATTCTGACAGCGCGCCACCAGAATCTTATGTCTTCTAGTAAATAAAACCATATCATCAATTTGTTAAGACGCTGATATACCCCTGTGTCAACTTCTTCACGGTACTCATAAACTTTCCTTTAACTACTAGTCTGTATAGGCTATCACCCAGCAGCCCCGATGCTCCAGTTTTTGAGCTGGCCATTAAAGACCTGGAGCCATTAAAGAGGAGAGAGGACTCCATCTTGTGGCGTTCCCCTACTCTCATTTCGTCAAGCACGTGCGTTGGTCCATTCCATTTCAGAAGTCTGGAAATGAAGTGTTTGAGGTGTGATTTAACCCCAAGACCGTCCAGAGCAGTAACGACTGCTTATGACAGGGCGTTATTGAAAGCTTCTTGAATATAAGTGAAGGTTCCACCAGCGAAATCCTTAACACCAATGGCTTCCTTAAGCCTCCAAATCTTAGGTAGATTAAATTAATAAGCAGCTTTCAATAACTTTTTTTGTATTTCTTAGAAAATATACCATAGCAATGTAAGTATGTACAATACATATTTTTTTTTTCTACTATCAGAAAATAAAAAATGTAACAAACAAAAATCCACTCATTGTTTTATTCTGACTTGAACATTTTTGATTGCAAATTGATTGTTTTTATAGGATTTATTTAGTTAAAACACACCAAATTCATTATGACCTACATATATATTAATAATCAACATCATATATTCAGCACATACTGTAAAAGTCCCCTACCTTCGAGTAATCATTAAATTCAAAGAAATGTGTGCATTGGCACAAAAGTGAATGTAGCTTTCCCTAGAAATTTTAATGAGGATTTCTCAACATTTTGTTGTTTTTTAAATTTTTGAGATATAACAATTATGATTATTCTCAATCGAATTGTTATTGCACACATGCAGTGTAATTATTTTGAAATATGTTTCACAGTTACTTTTGTCTCCAATTTTATTATTTCTATTTCATATTTTCACTCTGTATGACCCTGGCATTTATTATTGTTATTTGCGAAGCTTTTTGAAAAAAAAAAAATATATAGATTTAAAGACTGATAAATACATTCGATTGTCCGAAGGAAAATGCGATGGAGATCAACATTTAAGTTTAAGAGAACGAATGCATTAACTGAAGATGTTTAAATATATATAATAGAGAATCTCACTGTTCAGCATATTAAACCAATTGTGATCATTTTATATATGAAAACATCTTTTATGAGGTCTATAATGGTTACGGAAATATTTGTTGTAATATATTTTGTATTATATTATATTATTATATCATTTTTTTATAAGCTTGTATCAGTTCGTTTTAGTCGACTATATCTTCATAAAATCTGTTAAGAGGTACACAGTTCTTGGGTTTTGTTTTTAGCATAATGAAGGAACAAATTAGTTTTCGTTGACCTTTTTTATTATATACCGCTTTCGCTTCTTTTTGAACTATTGCTAGTTTTAAGTTTTTAGTAGCTAAAGTATCTGCCATGGGTATCTGGCATAATCTGGGGTTATTATTTTATTTTCGAATTCTATATTGTATGAACTTAACCAGCAGCACAAACCGACTTACAGCATATCTCAAGTTATTCGTTCATTTTACATAACACTATTTTGTTTTCAGTCATATGCTTGTGAGCACTGAGAGTAGCAAATGCAATAACAAAAAAAAAAAAAAATGCAAAGCATTGTTGTTTCAACAAAATTACTGTCGGAGAAGACAATAAAAGCAATTGCAGAAAGACAGTTAAGGCAATGGCAATAAAGTCATGTAGCATTTTGAGCAACAAAACATTTTATATATTCCTTTAAAATATTTGTGTGTATTTTTATTACTTGTTATTACCTTTATTATTATATCTCTGCTTAGAAAATGATAATTTATCACAAAATACATAAAAACCATTTTATGCAATTTTTATAAACATATAATCAAGTTTGTGCTAATACATTCCCTCGTAATGAATATGTAGTATCATTTAATAGATACAGAATATTAAAAATATGATACCTGTGTTATAATATATATTTTTCAACATAATAATATTAATTTGAATAAATTCTTAAACGCACTTCGCCTATAAAAAAATAAATCGAAATGATTTCCTAACATTTCTTTTCTTATTTTCCATAAACCGTATGCGCTTTTAACAGTAACAGTGAATGCACGAAGTACTCGTTGCTTTTTAGCTAGGTAATAAAGGCAATGTTTTACATTGCATGGCCTTTCATGCATCAAAACAGAGATATGTTTGAACATGTATTTGTTATGTTGAACATGTATTCTGTTAACAATATCAAACACTGTTAATGCAATAGGGCACTCGTTGCTTCGGAGATGCCAAGTGAATTTATAAAGCAGAACTCACTCGTCAAGATATACCATATATCAATTTTAACACAATTTCAATTATAAATTGACATTACAAAATTGGACTAGAATATATTACGTTCGAAAAATGGTCTTCCTCTGCGCGATCAATTCGCGGAAAACTGTTTTTATTGTTTGTAAATTAACACATATTCTATTGCGATMACTGATGCCTGAAATTCGGTTAGGTTTTTCGATCTTCTTAATGTGTCACCTCGTACCGTGAAAAAGTAAAAATGAGTGTTCGTTATAAGAAACGTTTGGAAGTAGCCTTTTAACTTAGCATTCTATAAATCCCGAATGATTTATGAAACAAAATGTAAATTAGGTCTTATTAAYATTCTGGAGAAATCAGAAAGGTAGATGATAGCTTTTGAAGAGGGAGGAATCACGTKTCATCTAAAAGTAAGAACAAAGCTACTGTTCTTCTTTTGGAGAAAAAATCACTATGGAGCCTAAGAGAAGCTAAACATTTTTAAAAAAGGGATCAGACAAATCTTTTCAAGTTTCRATATTCTTCAAAAATTTATAAGTAGATTTTTCATCCATATATGTATTTCAAATACTTCTAGCGAATATGTCTTAAATTCTAATTCTTCAAAATATATTCACTTTCTTCTGGCCCAATCTTTCATTTGTAATTTATACAATGCCTTGACACAGAGCCGGAATAACCAGAAAACAGCTTAATGGCTCTTACAATTCGAGAGCAATTGAATATATTTGTGCAGTAAGCGCCATTAAGTGGTGTTTCCGTGTATTTGCACTACAATGCTACGCTAACGAAAGTTATGTCCTCAGTAGAAAACAACAAATTTTAAAAGCAAAAACCATGCATCACAAATATGTATGTACATATATACATATTTCTGTGTAAAAACAACATTCGTTGAGCACAATCAGATTTTCGAAATAAACATTTCAACGCTATAAAGTAAAACAAAAATTAATATAAATCGCACCCTTTGCCAGTTAAGAGCCGAAACAAAACGCAACCAGTAATACTATAATTTGGTATATGTTAATATTATTATTATTTTCAGTTTCAACTAATTCCAATTAATCCTTAAAAAAAACTTCTGTTGATAACACCTTTTGCAGTCCTCAAAACAGGATACAATTGTAATAGTTTATTTCCGGTATAGCCAGAAATCGCACGACGCCAAATGACTCGGATTCGGCATGGAATTCGGAACAATATGTGTTGATTTAAAAAAAAACAAATCGCGAAGAATCACGCTGTATGATATGGTATGTTATCGTGATGAAGGAATCCAAAATGGTTTGTGCTGAGCCCAATGTTATTCCAACACTATCAGCAAGGCCGTTAATTGCCAATCGACGCTTTTCATGAACCAAATTTTTGTTTGCCCTCGTCGATAGGGGGCGATGGTCGCTTTGAACTCGTTATACCACTTAAAAAGGTTTTTTTGTTCTATAGTTTGATCTCGAAACGGTTTCTGCAACGCTTTCAATGTATTCGCTTGTATTTAAACAAAAGCAGCCATTAGAAAAGCGAAATATTTACTGTTGGTTGTTTACAATAACATGACCWACTTGAATATAATTAACCCTTTTGACAAACAGACGCTCGACATATGTAAAATACAGCCATATCAATCTAGAAAAGCCGTCCGTATTCCTGGAAGTTTTAAATTACTATTTTACCTAACTTTTGATCACATTAGTATATTAGTTTATTCTCTGAGGTATTGACCCAATTTTAATGGGGGACCTCATATATTGACTCGTATGTTCCGTAAAAAATCAGCAATATGTGCTAGGGTGTCTAGGTCATTGAAAAGTTATAGTACGGATACCTTGAATCGTTCTTGATTTGTTACAAAAAATATCGGTCAATTTGTAAGAAATATTCTTGAAATTCGAATAGAATATTTTCCTAATAATAATAACACAGGTCATTTAATCCTTCTATTTTGGTGATTGTATATGAAGTAATTTAGTGAAATTTTATTCCAGTTAATAACATACAGCAATGCCAGAAATATATATAAACGCGTAAATACATACCACCCGTGTCTACAATAGACCAAATATAACATTTTCAATTAACGGATGACTTTATTTTGTATACGTCTACACATATCAGTAAAAATATGCAATATCCCAACAAAATTAACTGAACCTACATACTTTTATAATACTGGGCATAATATAATTTAATGCAGAAAAAGGGTAAAATTGGTAAACGAAGTATCCCAACTATCATACATTTTGACAAAAATGCATCCGAAAATTATAATTAAACTTCTCGGGTAAATGACACGCTAAGAGATGTGTTTTTTTAAGTTGGCAGGACTGTTTTTAATTACCATGCCGAATATGAGTGCGATCTGTCAACCAGTTCCTTTTCAGCAGCTGCTTAAGTCGGTACACCTCGAACAAAGTCACGATAAAGCAGATTTTTTTTTTTTTCATTACAACATTTTTTCGAAAGGGAGACGGCCCAGAAATATTATATTAAGTTCAAAAAAAAAAAACAACAAAAAAAAATGTAAATGAAAACAAACCACCGAAAAAACTCTACTGAGGCTATAACTATATAATTATTTGCATGCCCTTACTCGCATTATTAGATTTTATTGTGGTTATTATTATTTCATTTATTACCATCAGATTAAGTTTCTTCCGGACTCTCAAGAAAAAAAAAGCACTTTCATATATTTTGTACAAATTTTCTCAACCCTTCAAAATAGGCTCATGTTGAGACATTATAAGCACGTCAGTAATTATTCCAATTTTCTATACAGCCTCGGCTGGGAGTGCCTTCTGTGAATTTTTAGGCTTCAGATCAATTGCAGCGCATCATTCTCTATATCGTTGAACATTGTTGTATCGTTTCGATAGATTATAAGCAACTCAGGGAGAAATTATTGTATAACTGGAGTTGGTAAGTACTCGTATCATTTCGCTTAAGACCAGATCAGGCAGCATTAAGATAGTTTCTAGATACTCTTTATGAGTGCTTGAGATTCCAAAATTACGAATTCTCTATAGAACTTCACAAAAGTACCAGTCATGGAGATAAGGATGCGATAAACCGCCGGCTCTAGAAGCTGAGACCAAAGAAGATATTATAGAGGATGGTAATAACATCAGACTGGTATCCAAATACTATGAGGAGCTCGGCATGAAGATCCGGATTTAAAATGTGTAATATATGTGTGCAGATGAGCAAACGTCCAACGTGAGGAAAATGCAGAAAGTCAAATCACAAAGGCATATTGGGCACAATTGAAGAGTTTAAAGCTGGTGTTTGACTATTTGCATAGCGTATTGAGAACCGAAGAATGAAAGCAAAATTACTGTACTTATCAAGCACAACGCATACATGGGAATCTCTAAAGCTTGGGAAAATAATTTTAAACAATGTTCGCCAATTTTACCGAGTGCACTTTAGTTAAACGGGAGTTTAGAAGTCATAGCTAGATGATGCAGGATAATATTTTGGCCCATTTCTTACCAGTAAATTAGAAAATAAATATGTTTTAGTAGCCAAGGACTAAAAACTTCAACAATGGCTGGAGGTATACATAATTCTTAAATAAGAGGTAGCACCAACTGGGAATATT
>NW_017535351.1:0-1729 GCF_001853355.1 Bactrocera latifrons
TCTTCGCCATATAAAATCATATTTCACAAAATTTTCCAGTGCGCCTCTATGACAAACTAGTACGTATAAAGCTCAGTACACTCTATGTCAACAACGGTTATGTCTGCCCATGGGTTCAATACAATAAACGAATGAAAAATTAGCGAAAGTAAACCCCTTTACTAACCACGATTTAGGTTTACTTACAGACCTAATTTTTTTTTTTTTTTTTTTGACTTCTTCACCATCTAAGCCGTTAGGAACTTTTTTATATACATAGCACGACAATTTAATAGTTTATTGCATCAATATTGTTACAGCTGTTCGGCAATG
This sequence comes from Bactrocera latifrons, assembly GCF_001853355.1. Taxonomy (NCBI): domain Eukaryota; kingdom Metazoa; phylum Arthropoda; class Insecta; order Diptera; family Tephritidae; genus Bactrocera; species Bactrocera latifrons. The sequence continues at coordinate 313 of NW_017535351.1, forward strand.
CGGAAAAATCACTAAAACAAGTGAAAGGATGCAATGAACTAGAACAAAATTACACGTCCACTCATATATAGTATTACAACAAAAACTGCGAACACATTTAGGGTACATCTACTGTGTTGGCGCTAAATATAATCCACTTACGAACAATTATAAGAGTTCACATTCCCCTACTACAAAAGCTACGTAATGCTTTTACACACTAATGCATTTTAAGTCTTTGCAAAAAATGCTCGAAAAGTAGAAAGGAAATTTCGCGGTTAGCGGCGTGACACATTTGCTTTTCTGTTTACTGAAAATTTCACGCTACTTTAAAAGTTGGCAGCGAGTAGCAAGGCCTGTCGATGGTGCTGTCTGACTGAGTTTATTTTTCCAGACCGCTTCACTTATAGAGCTGGCAAAACTATTTTTGGAGCAGTGTTGAGTAGGGATCCGCCAAACTAATTAAGACAGTTGAAAATAGAGTAAGAGAGGGAATAGTTTGAATGTTAATTGGAAATACAGTGATTTTTTTTACGAATTTCTAAATTCAGCATATGTGGCGTTATTAGTCACCACATTTCGCACTTTTAAATTTACCGTAACATAACGCTATGAGATGTGTGTGTGATAACCGATTTTGCTCATTTTCAGTCTGCAATACGAGATATTATAAAGAAATGTGAAACGCTTAATTTTCAATTACTTGTTGAAGAAAACACACGTCCCACATTATCTACTTGTATTTGTGCCAAATTGGAATGCTGCTCTGAGTAATAGAAAAGTTTTTAAACAAGTCTTTTCGATAACAATCGATTRTATTAACTGGAAGATTAAGTGTTACTGTTACCTCTTCGTTTTTTTAGTTGCCTTTTATATTTCAGGATTTGGCAACCTAAACGCTGCAATGTTGCAGCTCGCCACTTAATCGTGAAGGTTGCCATTTGCCATGAAATACGAGAGCTTCTTGTTTTGTTTACAGTAACTTCATATACTCTTCTCGGCTAAAAAAAGAATTAAATCATAAACACGTTCTTATCTCCGCAACAATACACCGATAAACCTAATCCTTAGCGATGTAGCTCCATCACACACCAGTATTTATCGATGGTATGGTGAAATAAATGGAGGTCGCAGATCACTCCAAAAGTTATTTCGTGAAATAATCAGATGTTGTCCCGAAAATTACTGATGCTGTGAGCAAACTAAAATCTCCAGATGTCTAAGTGAGATAGAGACAGCATTCGATGTTGCATGAATATTTCATTGTAGAAAAGTTTTTTTTTCTCAAATTGGATGTAAAACAATTTGGCAATTGCTCAAAACCAGACTCGTTGGGTTTGATCAAGAGTAATGTTAGAAGAGTGCAATAACGGAACGTTGAGACTCGTTTGCGATGACGCGACAGGTGATAAATCGTGAATTGCTGAAAATAAACAGC
>NW_017535351.1:11169-13172 GCF_001853355.1 Bactrocera latifrons
TGTTGAAACTTTGTTTATGCAGAACCTGTCATACATAAAATATTTGCGTCATGCATATTTGTAGAGGTGGCTAGACACGAGTAGAGAGAGAGGGCGAAACGTGAAGCAAAACATGAAATGGAAAGTTTATTTACTACCCCAAAAAGTCGACATTAGTAGATACGTTCGAATTTTGATTCTTCTGATTGAGTTGTCTCACTGTATTTTTAATTTTTCCAGGCTGTTTTTGCATTCGAATTTTGTTTCTTGCTTGTGCTATTCTTTATCAGAATTTTAATGAAAGACAAAATTATTGCATTTCAATACTATAGTAACTATGAATTCGTTTTATAAACATATATTTGTGAACAGTGATGAAATTGATATATAGATGGGTGTGAAAGATTAGAAATAGATGCAGGCCATAAAAGGATATACATAATCACATAGTAATTCTTTCAATTTGTATTGGAATGAAAACATAAAATTTTAATATATTTTTATATATTTTTTTTAATTTCGAGTTTCATGTTTCTTTTTTACTTATAATATAGTACATCAGTTTCTAATAATTGCCGTTATATGACAGTAAAGAGTGGTTTTGAAAAATTAGCAAGATTTGTAGTGAAGTCGAATAAAATTTTCCTGAGAACGGCAACTCTTCCGATTTGTACATCATAGCGATGAGTAAGACACAAGAGAGTGCATATGTTATGTATGTACATATGTATGTACTAGTAGGTATTTTATAGGCTATTCTACTTGTTGACCGTAACATGCTTGCCGGCGTTGAGAGGGTTAAGTGGAGGAAATTGGTTTTTACTTTATCCGTTGGCCGAACGACAGCCAGCCAGTGTTTGTGAATGGCACCGTTATATGACTGATGTTTCCGCATCGTTTGTGTGATGTTTACATATTGCTACTATTTGATTAAAAGCAATTGGCGAAAGTAGTGGTACTCGTTTTACTGTCTATGGCGTGATTGTGATGGATGTTGCTTAGACAATTCACGCGATTTTCTGATACTTCGATCAGAAATTTTGCACCGTTTCTTTTCTCCGTGTGAGTTTGCTATTTTGGTGAAGCCAATATAGTACCACAAACTGAACGATCGGAAACTGCTTGTTTGAAAACTTTTTTTTATATGATGATATGTCTTAAAGAAATTTGCCACTGATTATTATTTTAGACAGCGGTACACACTCCGAAGATATTGAAAAAATAAAATTAGATTGGACTATGTAGCATATAATTTCTTCTTCTTTACTGGCGTAGACATCGGTTACTAGTTTATAGCCGAGTTAACAACAGCGCACCAGTCGTTTCTTCTTTTCGCTAGGTGGCGCCAATTGGAGATTTGAAGCGAAGCCAGGTTCTTCTCCACCTGGTCCTGCCAACAAAGTGGAGCTCTTCCTCTGCTTCCCTCGGCGGATACAGCGCCGAATATGGACAACGTGACTTAGCCAACGTACTCGCTGTCTTTTAGTTCGCTGAACTATGTCAATGTCGCCGTATATCTCATATATTTCATCGTTCCATCGAAAGCGATATTCGCCATGGCCAACGCGCAAAGGACCATAAAACTTTCGCAGAGCCTTTCTCTCGAAAACTCGGAACGTCGACTCATCAGTTGTTGCCATCGTCCAGGCCTCTGCACTATATAGTAGGACGGTATATCAATATATTTCTATATATATATCAATATATATCTATATATATATCAATATCACCGGCATATGCCAGCAGCTGTAAGCTCTTATTAAATATTGTACCTGCTCGATTAGGTTCTGCAGCTCGAATTATTTTCAGCAGCAGCAGGTTGAAAAATTCGCACGATAGGGAGTCGACACAAAATATATGGTTAGTTGTTGATTTTTTAGGTCTAAAGCCACGCTGATAAGGTCCAATCAGTTTGTTGACGATTGRCTATAATATTTTACACAATATGATCGGGAGGACCTTATATGCGATGTTGAGGAGGCTTATCCCACCGTAGTGGGCACAGATTGTGGGGTCTACGTTTT
>NW_017535351.1:13527-15331 GCF_001853355.1 Bactrocera latifrons
TTCCCAACTTTACAAGTAATCTAGACAAAGTGTATATAAATGAATAAAGTAGTAAATATGGTGTTATTTTTAGCAATTTGTATGGCATAAAGGGCTACCAGTACATTTTTAAAATGATTTAAGGGAGAAACACCTCTCTACTAAATTCCAGCCGAGAACCACAATTTTTGATTTTTTTCCACATTCTAGGTGTTAATCAATCGGGGTTATCTGCGCAGGAAAGCAACCTTGAGCAACCCCAATACAAATATTCTTTATAGAGTTTTCCATTGAGCGTCCTTATTTTTGAAGAAATATGGAACAACGGTACCCTCTGCCCTTAGAATACATCAAATAATGACTTTTGGGTTTTCTTACGAATATTTTGTTTAGTAACGTACTCATTCAACTAATCACCGCTGATATACCGTCTACGGTGCAAAATGTACGTCGCCTCTGAGGATGTGCATAATGCAGTAAACTTGGTGGAAAACGCATCGAAGGTTATTCTTCTAGGTGATTATGTTGATCGAACATTAGACACAGCGCATGCTTGCGAAACGTTACGAAGTCCACACGATTATTTGTTATGAAATTCAAAGCAAACTAAATGCATATAAAGTAACTGATATCAAGCGACTAAAGTATTTCGTCATTAAAATCCTCATGTGTTAAGGAAACCCTCGTCACCAACTGGGTTACATACAGTACTTATATATATGTGTGTATATGTATCACATTCGACATTAGATGTCAATGCGTTGGCATGGTAAGCGCAATCGGCGCCTTTTCACGTCACTTTCAAATATCATGCTTCAGCGGCATACAAAACGTTGATTCGCTAAATTTTTCTGCAGTCATAAATTTCAATTGTTTTACAAATTTTTGTTTTCCTCGAGGTGTGCTGCCACATACTTGAGTTGAAGCTGACTTATTAGGTCTTCCAATGGTTTGATTGGAAAGCATACTCAAGGTGAAATGTTTCTGCACCGCAACTTGATGTAATGTTGGCTTTTTTCCCTTATCATATTTTCTTGCATTGTACATACTTCTTTAAGTTGGAAAGTTAAAAAGTTTTGTCTGATTGTATTTTTGTTTTGTACTTTAACTGTTAGTGCCGTGTTGAATTGAGTTAGTTTAAGGGTCTGAAGGTTTGACTCGTAGAAGGAATTTAGTGGCTTTTTATTAACATTAGTTATTATTTAATAATAACTCTTCCAACCTGTTGCTACGGAGTATTAAAATTTTGTTCACCTAACAGCTGTTTGTGGCATTTAATAATAATCAAGCTAGATATATATAGCTAGATATTATTCAAATTTAAGTGTAATTCAAGATAAAGTTCCACGAATCATAAAACGGATCTAAAGCTGTTTACTAAAAAGGAAACTATCGACGAATTTGTCCGATGTTTTATGTAATAACATTTTTTTTTTATTATTTACTTAATGTCATTCCAACATGATTCATTCTCCCTGTGTTTTCATGAATTTAGTCACACAGATTGAGAGTACACTGTCGGGTGCGCTGTATTGTGGGCAAAAAAGTAGTAGTCTTAAATTGCAGAAATATTTATGTGATATGCCGATTTTTTATAATTATACATAATAATACAAAACCTATCCTGATAACTGGATAGCATAAAAGAAGTCGTACACAAAAACTTTTAAAATATCTATAAAAAAATTCCTTTGGCTTACAAATTTTTCTTTGAAGCTCTTTATCTTAGCCCTCCCCACTTAATTTGTACAGGTTAATCTTAACTTGTGAATGTACTTTGTTAAAGTTTTATTGTATGCTTGTTTATAGATTCCTATTTTGATAT
>NW_017535351.1:17641-18649 GCF_001853355.1 Bactrocera latifrons
TAAAAGTTTACTTTCTTATTCCGCAAATCGATGAACGTAAATATTCTTTGAACTTTTATTCTTCTGATTTAGTTTTGTCGTTGTGATTTGAAATAATTTTCTTGCACCTTTCGCACAAACGGAGTGTGTAGCAAACGCACTATTCTTCAACAAACTGGCATTTTTTTGAAACTAAAATTATAAAATTCTTAATTTCATCTCATCTTTCATCACCATAATTATTTAAGAATTTTAGTTTCAAAAGAAATAAACTTGTCGCTAATTTAATAATCATTATTATCTCTTTGTCGAAATATTCTATCATGAATCTAATACCAAGAATGGTTTCTATTATTGATATTATATAATTGTGAGGTCCAAGTTTGCAAATTTAATAAACTATATTAATATGGTAAGCGATACATTAATATTAGATAACTTCATCATTCGATATGTTTTTGCAAATGACTCCCTTGGGAAACTTTTCAACCAAAAGTGCCCATAAAACAAAAGTAAACCATGTTGTGCAAACAACGAACTTAGCATATGCAAAAATATATAAGTATTTTGCTTCTGTATTTGAGTGAGAATGAACATTGGATGGATGTGGCGCAGTCTGCGGTTATTGGATACAACAAGCTGTTACTACAAACTTATGCTGAACTGTGCCTCGAGGTTGGGCAAAAGATAGCAACGAAGTTACGCCTCTGAACCGCCTTTGATAGGAAATGCTGTGAATAACTCATTAAGGGGCCAGTAGGGTAATCTGGTTTGTTTTTTTTTTTTTGGCATTTTTCTTTCATAGAAATTTTTATTCAACAATAAAACTTTTTCACATATCTTGAGGTAATTCGTGAAGTGTATAAACAAATTGTTCCATAATTTGTTGATGACATCTGTTGGAGAAGTGGTTGGGTGGATGCGTTTTTTTCACTGGCGGACACGATTTCTCATGTATGGATCATCTGAAACTCAAAACCCAATTTATTCTTAAAAGTACGAGAATGGCTATCGTCCGTACTAGAATCA
>NW_017535352.1:0-19438 GCF_001853355.1 Bactrocera latifrons
ATTTTATTATATAAAAAAAAATTAACATTGTTGACACAACTGAAGCACGATTTTTCATAAATATACATATAAATATGGCAACGCTAACAACAGCTGATTTTCAGTTGTCAAAATCTGACAAACAATATTTTGTGCTGTTTTGCTGCTACCATCGAATACCAATTGGAGAAAAGGTTTGAACCACTTTCCGACTTTTTAGTTATTTTAAAAAGCGAGTTTGCAATTTAAAGTATCAACGAGGTATGCCACGAAGTGACAATTATACAAATATAGAACAGTTTGCAAGCGTTTCCATGTTATTAACAAAAGTAAATAGCTTGTAAAATTATATAACCTTGCTGTTAATACTGGGCGAACCCGCGATATTTTAATAAAATTTCATTTAGAAATTAGCTACAGAGTTTACATAGCATATCTCCCATTGTAGCAATAAAAAATCATGGGCGGACACGGACATGGTGAACCCTACAAAGTGCCACATCCATCAATTTACAAAGTGGAAAATATTCCCAAGTTACGCGAAGTGCAAGAAGCGCTAGCTCGTCAAGGTTTAAAGGATCCATGGTTACGGTTAGTATTCGCTAAGAATACAAATAATAATAATATATCACTCTTCTCTAATTTTAGAAATGAAGTGTGGCGTTATGAGCCCAGCAAAATGGGCACACATGCTAGCCGTGCACGCGCTTTCTTCCTACGTGGTCTACTGTGGGGCTCAATTGCTGCCGCCGTGCACATTGGTTGCGAATATGCTTTTAGTTCGAAAGATGATCACGGCCATGGACATGGTGATGGTGAACACTCTGAAGGTGCCCATCATTAAACACTGCTTTGCATAGAACAGTTGTCTTTATTACTACTTTTAAATAAAGCAAACAAATACCAAATTTGTTTGTCATTATCCGATGTTGCACAAGGGTGGCATGTTAGTCAAGTAYCAAATACAGCGTTTAGGATAATTTAAAGGTTGTGTTTTGTTTTATTTTGATTTCTGTCTTCTACTCATTGAAATGCATCGGTTTCAAAATTTAAYTACCAGTTCTATTGGGAAATTAGTTGTGATCCTATTTATATGATAAAGTGTACAATTTAAGCAATACGAGGTTTGAGTTCGTCGTAACAAGAACGGAGGAAGATTTGTGGTTTTTTGCCTGGATTGAAGTACTCATGGCCCTGTAAACCAAATGAGATATAGAATAAAGAAACCTACGGCTTAGTAAAATTTGTAATTACCTTCGACCAATCATAGCCAACCGCATAAGCAAATATTTGTCCATTGTTATTGAAAGCACACTTTGTAATCGATTGATCCATTGTCTCTGAAGATTTAAGTTTTGTACGCGCATCTTTATCCCAGAAGCTGAAAGTACCATCTGAACCCACAGTGACCAAAGTACCATGCACCGGATGGAAGGCTATATCATTCACAGCATAAATGTCTTGATAACCGGCAGTACCAGTTGTGCGATGGCACTTGAAGGTGAAGTTATCTTTTGGATTTACTGGATTTACATACTGTATTGCAACACGACCTTCAATACTACCAAGCGCATATCCTTAAATTAATATAAATAATGTTGAAAATGAGGTTGCGCACTTTAAATATACATGTTTACCTGTCGGTGCCTTTTTCTTATCTCTAAAAATTGATATTGTTCTATGTTGATATTTCAGCGGGCTGTCTTGTCGTTTAAACTCAGTCGGTGTGTTTTCCAGTGAATAAACAATTAGACCGCGATTAGCAGTACCAACAACAGCCATTGGATAATCTACATCAGCACAGTAACAGCGTTCCGGCAAATTGATTGCCATTAGTGGATTGGGTGTACGAGTATCCCAAAACTGGAACGAAATAAATGTTAAGAATGTCCAATAAAAACATGTTTAAAAGAAATACCTTTAAAGTTTTATCCCACGAACCAGTCATTAAACAACTATAATTCGAACCTTTTATCCAGTGGCATGTCTTTACGGGCGCATCATGTGCCGCCACCTGTACTACTTGGTCAGAGGCTAAATCCCACATTTTGACTTGTTTGTCACAGGATGCCATGAAAACTTTTGTGCCATCGTCGGACCAACATACATCTAACACTGGTCCTCCCATTGTTTTCATTGACTTTGGAACAGTTTTACCCGTTTGCTCCACCTCCCAACAACGTACACTGCTATCCCAGCTACCAGCTATGAGAAAATTTTGTGGTATCGTGCTGGGACTAAATTCCAATGCAGATACGGAATCATCTGGTGGCATTGTCACTTCGAAATCATTCATACGATTTGTTGAAGGTGCGGCGGTGGTCGCACCAAGAGTTTGTTGACCGAACATATCGTGTTTCTTACTGAAAACAAATTGGCGGCAACAAATTGATTTATACCTTCAGCCGTCAACTGCTTCAATCCAAGTGCTGTATGTTTTGATATCTTTATTAAGCAAGGTCTAACTCTATTGTTACTATTCCTAATTAGACAAAAATTTAACCGATAATTAGAAAATTGGCAGAAAATCGCAATGTTTCGAAATTCAATAAAAAAAAAACCACGCACAGTGGCTTGTTGCCGGCTGTCAAAAGTAGAGTATTACCAGACTTGTTAATTGAATCAGTTTAAACTGTTTTAATAATTATGAAAATATGGAATGAGTAGAGTATTATCTGTAATTTATAATGCGCAATATTTCTTGCCTTAATAAAGCTTGTTACATAGCACAACATAAATTAGTAAATTAAGGTACTAAAAAAGTTTAATTTTTTCTTTGCACACATAGACATTGTACATACCTACATAAGTATTATGACATTTCATTATTCATGACATTTCGAAAATCGGCATGAAAGCAAGTGTCTTTTGGCAAATGCAGCATATTGTCACGAATCCTATTCAAATTAAATAATAAGCATTAATAATTTGTGGTAGCAAGGTATTATTTATAGTTTCAAATGTATATTATTGTATAAACAATTATTTCTTCAGTGATTTTCTTATTAGCTGTATATCTATATTTGCATTCTACATTCGTAATCAAGTCAAAGTGTGTTCTTGACAATGTTGCGTACCTTTGTAACCACCGCTGGACGACTTTCACAACAACACCATCAATCATTGTTGCTCAGGAATGGACGTCAATTAATACAGCAAAGCCGCACCAAAGCATCGACACCTATGAATACAATAATAATGTTTGTGCCGCAACAGGAGGCGTGGATCGTCGAGCGTATGGGTCGTTTTCATAGAATAATGGAACCCGGTCTTAATATACTAGTGCCCTTTATTGATAAAATTAAGTATGTTCAAAGTCTGAAGGAAATAGCAATAGATGTACCCAAACAGAGTGCCATCACTTCGGACAATGTGACATTGAGCATAGATGGCGTTTTGTACTTGCGAATCATTGATCCTTATCGCGCTTCATATGGTGTTGAAGACCCAGAATTCGCGATAACACAACTCGCTCAAACCACTATGCGTTCCGAGTTGGGTAAGATGTCACTGGATAAGGTCTTTCGTGAGCGTGAATCTCTCAATGTAAGCATAGTGGATTCGATTAACAAAGCAAGTGAGGCTTGGGGTATTGCATGCTTACGTTACGAAATTCGTGATATTCGTTTGCCTTCACGTGTGCATGAAGCTATGCAAATGCAGGTCGAAGCGGAACGACGTAAACGAGCTGCTATTTTGGAATCAGAAGGTAGTCGCGAGGCTGAAATCAATATTGCTGAAGGTAAAAGAAAATCACGTATACTTGCCTCCGAAGCTGAAAGACAGGAGCAAATTAACAAAGCCAGCGGTGAAGCGGCTGCTATGTTAGCTGTTGCCGATGCACGTGCCCGTGGACTCCAGACTGTTGCTAAAGCATTACAAGATTTAGATGGCAAAAATGCTGCCTCCCTCACTTTAGCTGAGCAATATATTGATGCGTTTAGAAATTTAGCGAAAACAAATAACACACTCATACTGCCGTCGAATCCCAGCGATGTAACAGCACTCGTCACACAAGCTTTAAGTGTTTATCAAACGATTTCAAATAATAACATTGGAAATGTAAAGAGTTTACGTACTGTAGATGGTATTGTGGAGAATAGTATTGATGAGAGTAAATGTAAACAGGATAAAAAAATGGAAATTGAATAATTTGCGAAACGATAAAGTGAACTATGAATTGGAATAAAATTGCAATTTATAAGTCATATTGTTACATGCATTTGTTTTCCTTCGATTGCATTCAAATAAATACCTTCACATTTATTTGAATATAATTAAGTACAAATGAAGTTTGGATTATTGAATTCTTTAAAAAAAAATATTTTGTTTTATTCTTCGTATTGAAAATGTAAACTGGAACTGATAATAAATGTGTTTAATTGTGTACGTGTAAGCGCTTTTAAGGCAACTGTTCATGCATTCGCATAATATTTTTTAATTGGTAGTTTTTTCTTAATGGAACTGTAGTTTAGGTTTATGTCTTCGCTAAATGTGTTGAATAAAAATCGAGTTCATTACATTTACCATTCGTTCGTTATGTTAAAATAACGTACAGAACGTAAATGGTTTGGTTTATTGCTGTTACTTTTCCTTTAAGAATTATTTGAAAAGTAAAGAATTTCACTAAAATCGGGGGAATCTGCAATCAAACTTTATAGAGACACAAAGTATATGTAGGCAGGATAATGATTTAGGAAAATTAGCTGGTTCTAGTACGAATTTAAGTGTAAGCGTTAATTATTTTACTTTAACTCTGACGGACAAGAAATATTGACATGGAAATCTCAACAAATGTTAAAGAAATTGGTTTGGCTATTTAAGTTTCTCAAACTACCTTTAGCTGTTAGAACATACGTAAGTATATTTGCTTGTTTATAACCACAATTTCAAGCACAAAAATATGAAATTATTTAATTGTGCAATTAAAACGAAATTAACGTCTCATGCTTTTAAGTAAGTTGAAAAATATCTGATTTATTTACCATTTTCGTAGTGCAATGAACTAGTGAAGGTCGAAATACTACTAATCCAAACTAAATAATTTTTATAATGCTACTTATTTACATGACAATAATGTTAAACTCCAAAATAAATTTTTAAATTTGCAGTCTTATCGTTTTGCGCATACATATGTATGTATGTATGTGAGCATATTTGAATATACTGTTATTTAGCTTCACATATGGTTATGTATGTAGGTATCCATGTACATACATGGCAGGCAAAATCCGTTATCAATTTACCATCAATAATAAATAATCAAACTTTTCCAATAAATATAAGGTTTTACATAAAAATATAGAGGCCATATACACACATAGATACATGTATGTATATGCATTTGTAATTTTCACACGATTGCTACGCTTAGCGAATTTGCAATCAAAATAGAAACACAAATAATTAAGTTTAAAAATAAAGAAAAATTTATCTAAAAATTTAAATTACACAAAGGCCAATTAGCACTATTATACATGTGCCAATATTTATATAGTAATGTACATATATACAATTTATAATGCATGTATGCATATACATACATAAGTATGTATGAATGCGTGCATTCGCTTTCGCTAATCATTTTTAGGTACGTATGTATGCATACAAGTGTTGGTATCTAAAATAAATAAAGGCAGCAAAATGAAAATCCCCGAAATTTTTGAATGGCAACCGAGTTTCGTGACCTCGTCGAGGCACAGTGGGACGAATTCCGATAATAAATTTTGATATGGTACAATAACTCATTTCAAGATCTAGTTTAAATTTCTATAAAAAAAATAATCTATTAAAGAGAATCATATGAGAGATGAATTTTCTACCAATGAAGAACTCAAAAAAATATGTATTAATGTATGTATGTATCTTCAGTTGCCAACAAAGTGTGACCGCATGAACATATCGCATCTTTGAATTTTCAATAAGAAAAATGTTTTTTGCCACAAAATTTTTGAATCATGTATCCACTAATGATATTTCCATAGTCCATATATTTACATTGAACGTAAACAAAATTTCATATTTTCACATAAAAATAACACTTGTGTCATATGTAAAATTCTATAAATTGTAAATTATATTGGTTTGAAAACTCTACATAACTCTACAGCATAATATGATATTATGGCAAAGTTCAATTCTACAATTCTCTTTAGCTAACTACCACAGATCTCTCAAATTGGTTGGTTTTCAATGATACAACGTTTTTCATAACGGTGCAAAACAAAACATGTAACAAAGCTTTTTTCATGAAATTGTAGTTATCACTGATTTTAAAAGATCAGTAAAATTACACAAACACATTTACTTAACTTTATGTAGTTGTTATTTTGTTGTAAACGTTTGACCACAACATCCCACTGTGTAGTTAAAATAGTAACAATTGTGGTATGTAGCCGTCTTGTCTTGCGAAAACGCTTTGTTGTTGTGTGTTACGAGTGAATTTGTTCGATCATGCTCATGTTAAGATTGTTTAGATGAAAGAGCTGCTAGAGAAATCATTTATATTTTAAAATAATTTATTTCATAAGTTAACTCTTCCCTGCTCAGCTCTGCTCTGTAGGCATTTTAGTTACTTTAATTTCTGATGCAATATTGACCCCATTGAAATAATACTAACATGCGAGCACTTAGTTGACCTCACAATCGTTTGGTACTTTTTTCGTTTTGAATTAATTGTTGTAGCTCAAGTTAAAGGTAAAGTGACCATCCTAAATCGGGGTAATTTTTTTATGAAAGTAGGTCGAGAATGCAATAAGCGCCGGCAAATCACTGGCTATGATTAAGACGTCCTAACTAAAGCAGAGGGGTATGTCAGCAAAATTCACAGAATTTCGAATTGATAAATTGCAAATATGCGGTAAATTTTTCCCATACAAAAAAGAAATAAATAAATATGAAAAGCAGGGCATATCTTGAAAGACGCATAAAGTAGGTATACGCAGTCAATATTATCGACTGGTATCAACAACTTTGACGAAAAAAGCACCAAAGGCCGGAAATAACATCACTTTACAGGAATTATATACATATGTATCTGTTGCTTTTGGTTCGAATTTCGCCGAATTATAACAGGTGATTAACTACATAAACTAAAACAAAAAAGCAATGACCTAAGGCAAGAAATAACGCCTACAAAATACAAAACACATATGGTAAGGCTGTAAACTTTTGCCTATTTTGTTTATTAATAAAAATCTCAAATAGTCTCCCACGTCACTGTTTGAGTCACAACTTCGAAGTTGTAGGTAATTTCGTCTAACGTGGAACCAATGCAGAATAAATCTAGCCAAGAGGTGCTACTTTGGACTGAGTAGGCAATTAAGAAGTACAGTCTTCTCTCTATGAACAAAAACCAAACTCTATAAGTCACTCATCATCCCCGTCCTGATATGGTCCATGGCRCATCAGCAACGGCGAATATCGCAGTCGATGGAACGATGAGCTGTACGAGATATACGACGACATTGACATAGTTCAGCGCATTAAAGCAGGCTAGGTCATGTCGTCCGGATGGACGAAAGCACTCCAGATGTATTCGACACAGTACTCGCCGGAGTAGGCAGGAGACCACTCCGTTGGAAAGATCAGGTGCAGAACGACTTGGCTTCGCTTGAAATCGCCAATTGGCGCCATCTTGCGAAAAGAAGAAACGACTGGCGTGCTGTTATTAACTCGGCTATAACTGCGAAAGMGATTTCTACGCCAGTAAAGAAGMAAAATAATTCAGTCTTTCAGGTCAAGACTGTTAGACTAACAGAAAGCGCTAAGTGGAGTTTTACAATAATCAGCAAATTTATATAGTTTCTTGTRTATAGCCAAGCGACAATAAAGGCAATTTTGAAAAGCATCATCTGSTGAACTCTATAAATTTGGAAATATTAGCGATGTTTTGAGAACAATTGAATAATTTTATTCAAAGGCGTATGACCCATTCAGATGTGAAACAATTAACATGATAATAACCCTTGTTAAACAGCTAAAAATAACTCAACAGTTTCAATAAGAAATTAATGGCATTTCAAAGATTTCCGCTGTTCGCTCTGTAGAGAAATTGTATGTTACAATAAGTCAAATGGGGGGAGTTTTCACAGTGGCAATTCATAGTTTTTAACTGCTTACAGAGAATTCTTTATGTGTTTTGAAGGAAATGAACATACCAGTAGGCACAAAATCGTATACATACATACATATGTATATAAATTATTAAGTAAACAGTAGATATATGCACAACCATATGCATATATACATATACATCTATAAATGAATGGGTGCATATCGGAACATAGTATAATGTATAGATAAATTAGTCATTTTAAAATTAAATGTGTCAAAAACGAGTGTAAAAAGGGACGATGATTAATTGCAAAACATGTTAAATGACAGCGCGTACAGAAGAGCGGACCGATGTACAGAGAGCCGAAAAGACGAAAAAAACGAAATGGCATTCCATATTAAAAATCTTTGGCTCGAAACCAGTTTTAGACTTATAGTCTCTTGGCAAAGTTGGTCAGAATGATCCGTAGCACATTTGCCGTATACGCGATTTTATAGTAAAAAAAACAYAMTTTTATACATACATACACACAGACWGCTGTGCAGTCCATTAGCAGGTGTTCTGGAGTTTCAAACTCCAAGTCGCAGAATCRGCAATTTGCAMAAGAAGCTAGGTCCGTGTTACATAAGCGCTTCTTGAACTTRCAATGGTCAGTGTGTAAGGCGACAAGTCGCCTGAGTTTTTCCCTTTRGATTCTGATTACATAATTAAATCGGTTGAGGTTGTAACCAACCATTAGCAACTTGGCATGGTGCATGTCTAGGRTTTATTGCCAATATTTCTCCCTGCCCACTGCTGAATACTTGCGGGGCAGCTCTTTTATGGTGTGGGGACTAACCGCAAGGAAAGGTTTCGGTTCTATTATGTTGGTGGATGCGGTGGAGCGGGCAAGCTCAACAACCAGTTCATTCCCGGCTATACTTTTATGACCTGGCACTCAAATACGGTGCATTTGGTTACGATCTAATAGACTGTTGAGTCGTTCTCCTGCACCAATAGCGATTTGATCGCGTACGCAGAGACCGCTTTGAGTGCCGCTTGACCATCGCGCAGTATATGTAGTGTTATACGTTCACTGCGAAGTTTGCATTGGAGGCTTAACTCTACACACTGAATACCAAAGACTTCTGCGTGGAAAAAGTTGGACAGTTTTGTGCATGATCCTGCGACCGCTGCGCCAATTTCCTCCGACGATTTCGAGCCGTTGGTGTACCACATGATTGTTCTGTCTAAAAGCAGTAACTTGAGAGCGGAGTCGTTCTATTCAGCCTTACTGCTGAGGATAGCTTTGAATTTCCTAGTGAAGTTAAGCCTTTTCGTAATGTTCATTGGGAGAAGAGCCAGTGGTATTTCGCCAAGCTTTGGGAAGAGATTAGCTCTGCCAAATCCTTTTGCTGAAGTATGTGTTTCTYAACTTGACCSATTACTAGGTGRARCAGTGTGAGTTCCAGCAAGACTTCAAGTGCCGGAGTCGGACATGTGCGCATGACACCCGATACCCGACAGGCAGGCGCAGGTGAGTCGTTGCAGCTTCGATAGATGAAGTCCTACTCAAGTCGGCGAAGCTTGCGGAGATCAAGCCACTACTCCTTATGAGATCATGGTGTACGACCAGCATCTCCCAGCTAGCTGATTGTACACCATATGTGCTTTCGTAGCTTTGATCATGGTCAGATCAACATGCTGCTTCCACCGCATAATGGAATCCAGTGTGAGACCAAAATATTTGACCATAGTAGTCACCTCTATCTCTCTGCCAGACAGTGTTTTGTTTCTGAGGCCAGGCAGAGAGCTGCTTCTCGAAAATGGAACGATGGTCGCCTTCAAAAGGTTTATGTTCAATCCAACCCCTCTGAGCCATCCCTTTGCTAGGCATTTCCCCTTTTCCTCAAATTTTGCTGTAGCTATGATACGAAACACATAAAAAGTAAGCAGAAAAAATCGAAGTCATCAGATGATTTGTCTATGAGTTACAATTGCAGCATATTTGAAAAATGGCTTAACTCAAAAAATATTTGAATTATTCCTTTAAAAATTTCATACCTTATTTTTAGGGGTACAGACTAGAACTCTTGATATTCGACTAATTAATTCGCTCATTTCTATTATTCGGTTAACCGTTCGTTTTTATTGGAGATAGTGAAACAAACCTTTTTTTTTTAGATTATTCGAATAATTTCAAGAGCCCTAGTATAGACTTTATAAGAAAAACTGAACTTTTTTGGGGTCGGTGTGCCCCTTAAGTAATTTCTCGTGAAAAGATCCTTCAAAATGAAATTTTGTTCTAAGGCTCTTGGAAAGACAGACGAATTTTATAAACATTTTTTTAGTGTGGAATACTTTAAATATATAAAATTTGTCAAAATTAAAAATTATAATAACGAAAGATATTTTGGAACATGGTTACTTAGACATTTGCAATCAAAAGCCACACACCCAACTCTAACGGCAATTATTTGTTTCAATAATAAATCATTCACAATGTTTTTATTATACTTAATTTATGCGAACATTAGTTTCCGTACAGAGTATAGCTTTCTGCCCTGAAGTTGAATAAGTCAGAATAAGTCAACCGAAAGTGATGAGTATCGCTTAGGTCTGCACGCTGAATGTCTCAATGACATCATCACCAAACAGAGGAATGTACGTTTTATGAATAGCCATTTAACTTCTTCATTGCCTACGTAGTCGATTGTTTTGTGCTATTGAAAAATGATTAAATATGGTGCTTACCAGTCATTAATACACGATTTTCACTCACCGTTTCTAACTGACTGTTGCTAAACGCGCTAATACCAAGCATGACACATACAAAGGGATGCGGTACTTCTATTCATATATCTTTAAGCTCATATGGTGTTTAGTGAAATTTATAAAACCACAAAACATTGTCGGTTTTCACAAAAAAAATTTAAACATGAAATACATAAATGTAAAGGTTCGAGGTAATTTCCCTAAATAGTTCCTTGTAAGCGTTAATTTTGGGGCTTGAGTATTTAAAAATAATARAATAAAATCGCTATGCTAAYATTTTTGCCGATAGTYTWMMRTCTAAGTAATAACCAAAATTTATTATGATGCGGACTTTTGCGATCAAGAGCAAAATATTATGATAGCAATGTTAAAGGAAAGATTAGGATGAGATTTATAATCAGCAACTAAATAAGTTTCCTTACACTCAGCAAACATGTACAAAATTGAGGAAAAAACCCTGTATACAAGCGAAATTACGAAAGCTATTAAAATCATGAGGTGTTGTAAAAATATTCAATGATAATAGATTTTCAAATCTGAGTATTTTTCCTCTCATTAATGTTGTGTAATATAAGGTTGGAAAATATCCTTCMGSTTTTTTGCTCTTTATTCAATGCTTTATAAGAWGTGTTCAAATATGCGCCATTTCGTTCKATAATCTAGACCATCTAGACGGCAGTTTCTTAATGCACCCCTCGTAATAAGGAAGGCTTTCCTTATTTGCGAGGAACTCGGACAGCCACTTTTCACAAGCCTCTTTTGACTTCAACTTTACACCAACGAGGGCTTACGCCATGGACAGGAACAGGGGGTAATTACCTGGCGCTATGTCCGGGCTATATGGTAGATGCGATAAAACATCCCATTCAAGCTCGCGTAGCTTCTGACAAGTCATCAACGAAGTGTGTGGTCTGGCCTTGTCCTGGTGGAACACTACACGCTTCCTGTTGGTCAATTCTGGATGCATCTATTCGATCGCCTGCTTCAAGCGGTCTAGTTATTCCAGTAGATGGTAGAATTAAACGTCTGGTCATATGGGAGCAGCTCATAGTGCATGATTCCCTTCCAATCCCACTAAACACACAGCAAAATCTTCCTGGCCATCAATATCGGCTTGGCCACTGTTTGGGACGATTCACCGGCCTTCGACCACGACCGTTTTCGCTTGATATTGTCGTATGTGATCMAGTTTTCGTTGTCAGTCACCAYCCGCTGTAAAAATGGGTCGAGTTCGTTCCRTTTCAGCAGCATATCGCAGGYGTTGATTCGGTCCTGAATGTTTTTTGCGTCATATCATGCGGCACTAAAACATTAAGCTCTTTTGTGTATCAAGCCTTCTGCAGAAGGTTTAAAATGGTTTGGTGACCAATTCCCATCTTGTGGGCGATGTCACGAGATGCCACATGCCGGTCTAAGTCGATGTTTTCCATGATTTGATCGGTATTCGTCGTCACAGGTCTTCCGACGGCTGGCTAATCCATGGTGTCGTTTTCACCCGCTGTAAATCGTCGAAACCATTCCTCCGCAGTTCTAAGTAATAGAGTTCCATCCTCCAAAACACCATTAATCTCACGGAACCATAATTCTCTAGCGGATTTGCCTTTAACTAAGCAAAACTTTAAGATAGCGCGAATTTCGGCCTTAGTGAACTCCATTTTTACACTTCTATAACTGTTGAAAGCAATATCCAAACTAATCATGCATAGCGTCGTTTTGTAGGTTTTGTTAAAACCTTTCAAAGATGTAGTATATAATTTCATCTCTCATAAGTATTTATATAGCTACAAGGATGAAATTATTTAAAAAAAAAAGTGAAAATATAAAACTAGTAAAGCCTCATCTAATTATAAGCTGGAAGCAAAACGAAAGAAAATGGCTGGTGAAGTGGTCTTCACAACAGCTCCAACAGGAATTAAAACTTTCTTCCTTTTATTAAATCTAATTACCGATGAAATCGCTGGGGTAAAAAAATTAAAATACGTGTAATTGACGAAGCCATTCAGCTAGAAATGAGCCAGAAAATCCGGTTAATTTTCAAATTGTTGCTGAGCCCAATTCTCGAACATACTATAATTCTGGTGGTCAAGCGGCTTCAGTTCTTGCGTCAATTTGATCTTGTAAGAATGCAGGCCAATATCTTTTCGCAAAATTCGCGACAACGACGTCACAGGGATGCCCAACGCTTGAGAACGACTTGTGAGAGACTGATTTGGGTCTTCCTCAATTTATGCGCTAGCGGCACCAGTTTTCTCCGCACTACGGAGTCGTCTTTGTCTCATTGGCACGGGAAGATTTTGTACTGTGCCTGCGGATTCAAATTCTTTTTAACAGGATGCTCCATTGTTGATCTGACAGGTCGATTATGACGATGAAATGACAAACCTCACTGAAGAGTAATGTCAAAAGAGCGGGAAAAGATATGGTGTCGTTTGCTGTCTCTATTGGTCAACTTTTGTACCGTCCGTTTTGTAAAACCCGTTAGTTCCAGCACGGCATGAAAACAATGTAGAAATCGTCACTTCATTCGCACGTATTGTTAATGGTCGAATGATATTAAGAAATACGCTTTGCTGTTGTACATCAATGTCATGTCATTTGTCTGACAATCATTCAGTGCAGAGGGACTGCCGGAAATGACGTCATAATAGCCGAGTCTTGAATATTTTTTTACGAAAAATTCGCCAAATGTTTATAAAATATGTATCTTTGGAAGAATAAAAAGTTAGAATAAAAAGCTTATTTTCTTTTTAGTGTAACCCCTTAAATCAATTGACAAATAGCGCGCTTTATCCTCAGTTATGCCTCCCACAAGGAGCTTGCTTCATTCTAACAGTGTGATACAGTAAATTTCTGTCGCACTTATCACTTCAAGTGTAAAATATTTTATTCAAATGAATTTTGACATTCGGGGATGTTTTTCAGTTGAGTTATGCTGATATGTTTTTTCGAGGAACTCCGTAGTTTTTCCACAAAGCAGAATTATTCAACTTTTTGTGTAGCTACTTTTGTATACATGTACATACGTACATGTGTACATGCGTCAATATGTACAAACAAAGGGAAAGTGCAAGCACAGAGGAGTGAACTAATCATTTCAAACTTTATTAGTTACGCAAAACAAGCATGTTGAAAAAATTGGGCATTAGAACCGCAGACGATGAGTTGAGAATTCCACTGCGGTTTTTTGTCTAATGTCACCCTGGCAAAGCCTTAGCTTTAATCTTCATTGCGCTCAGTTCTTAAGCGGTTATAAATACTGAAATTAAAGAAGGCCAGGTACCATAGAGTTTTTTAAGTTAAGTTAAATTAAGAAATTGTTTAGGTTTTAGCACGGCGAAAATAATTCCCATATCAAAAACAATATAAATACAACAGGAGAGACCGTAGTTTGAAAATGAATGTTTGTTGAAATGCCTTAAGGTCATTTGGACACAATCGACTTGAAACCATGTTTTTATCAATCTTCACTTTAGATATTCTCACAGCTATTCTTGCAATAAATGAATTCCGAAATTTTAATTGAAATGTAATTTTATTACATATCATTCATGGAATGACATAATATTTTTGTTTACTTGTAGCTTACAGCATTTTCACTAGATTATAAATACTTGCGCTAGATTTTTAGTCTGATGCATTTCAAGTGTAAATACTACGAATATTCTTATTGTCATAATACTTTACGTTTAAGCGTATTTTGGTAAAATTAATTGTGTGTAGTTTGTTGTTGTTCTTTCTGTATGTTGACTATGATTTTTAGGAACAATTCACTGACTTAAAGTTTATAGCTCTTCAGTGCACTTGTTAAAATATATTCAAATCTTTACTAAATATATAAAATATAAATAAATACAATATTTGTGATGGATATTTTTTTTATAAATAAATACAATATTTGTCATGGATATTTTTTTAGTTTTTTCAAGTGCTACAAAGCCTACAACATAAAAGACAGTTAAAAAGAATTCACAGTTAGACTTTAACTTAACTTGTCAGGATGGTTTCAAAATTAATTAAAGATTTCCGTTATTAATTAAAAAATTAACTGAATAAATAACCAAAATATCCATTGCTTTCTTAGTTTTTTTTTTTCTTTTCCAACAAAAAGTTATTTCTGCACTAAAGTTACAAATACAAGGCAAGAGGTATTGCTGGCATAAATACAGTCAAACGTTTTTTAAACTACATACTGTCATTTATGACTCAATTCACTATTTTAACTTAAATTTATGTTTGCCATAGATCATATTTATCGTAGAGAGCTTTGTTACTACTTAAATATACATACATACATTTTRATAAATGAGTCTATTTTTAAACAATTAATATTTTTTATTTAAGATATGAAGTCAATAATTATTTAGAAATATTACTGCCTTACTTGTTATATGTAGTTTTTCATACTGTCATATTTGGTTTTTAGCAAATTTAGCAATTTATGAATTGGCTACTCTGCTATTAAGCTTTCCTCCAACACTCACATACTAACATTGACCGCATTCTTTATGCAGATATTACCATAAGTACTCACTATATTAATATTATTATCAATTTTACAGCTTTTAGTATTAGCTTTACTACTCCTACTATTATTATTACTTTGTTCAGCCTCTTTACCAACAGGGTGTTCGCACTTCAAATTCGGCATTGATGCAAAATCGAAATTACGCCAATCATGCTGCTCGAACAACTCATTGAACTGCCGCCATTGCGCACTATAATCGCCGCCAAATGAGGCGGATTTCACCTTCACCTTCTTGGGTGTTGAGTGTGACGGAGAAGCAGCCGATATCGTTCCAGTTGCCTCGTCAACCTTGACCTTTGCTGACGTCGCACACTTCACCACACTCGACGTAGTATTCGTAGTTGCCGATGTTTCTACATTTTTTTGGCTTTTTTGTTTGTGACTTTTGATTTTCTCACTTAATAATTCCGCTGCTTTGACCACCTTCAATTTGCCATTGTTGCCTATGTAATCGACTATTTGTTGTGTCGAATCACTGCCCAAGCAAATGCGTCCCTCATTCCCCGTATAACGTATGCAACCGGTGTTATTTGTGATTTTCAGTCTTGTATTATTGCCAATAATTTGTAAATTACCCTGATTGCAACCGATACGTATCCGATTGCCATTTCCAATGATGCGCAAATCGCTTTTATTACTCTCTATACGATATTCCTTTGAGTTGCCAACCAAGTCTCTGGTATGACGTGTAATCGACGTCGCTATTAGGGGTGCATCCAATGTTTCCGTCTTGCTGCACTGATAATTGTTCGCTGCACCGTAACTGCTGTTATTGGCAAATGTGAGTGTGAGTGTAGTGGCGCCTGCCTTATTTGTGCAGCCAGTATGTTTGCAACTGCTGGATTTGCTGCTATTGCAATTACCACTATCGCTACTGTTATCGTTACTGCTACTGTTACAGTTGCTGTTACTACAACTGCAGCTGCATTTGCATGCACTGAAAGTTTTGCTGTTTGCGTAGTTGGAATCATATCCTGCGGGATCCTCTGGATTGTTTACCGGTATACCCATTTTGTTTTAGTTTTTATTTTAAACAATGTTTTATATTATTTGTTAAGGAATTTATTTCTCGCACTTCACAGTTCAGTCCACATGTGTTTTCAGTTCACGCTTTAACTTTCTAATATGTTGACTTTATATTTTAAATCTGTAACTGTCATTGCATGCCGAAAAATCACCGCTCGCACTTATTAACTCTTAGTGTGCAATCAATTTCACTAGTGAACTTTGTTGTTGTCTATTGCCTCTTGTCTCTTTTTGCTGTATTGACGATCAATCAACACTTTGCTAATGTCACTTGCACTTATTCAGCACAAAATGCTTCGAATAATATGTTTTAATGCTTATTAACAGGTGATTTTTTTATTTCATTTACTTTTCGCACACTAGTAAATGGCGTATAAGTAACACGCTGCAAATATTTATATGTATGTTTGTTTCTACGTCTCACAAAACTACAAATTTGTCTCYTCTTTTAATGTTTYATTATTATCTCATAGCTTTTGTTGATATGTACTCATTTATGTGCATAAATTTAGCAAATACTTTATGCTTTTGTCGTCATTTGGGGAATCACCTCTGCACCAACAAAAACGTAGCGTATTTTTATCAGACTTTGTTCAACCGATTACTTCCGAGTAGACAAAATTCGTTGCTAAATTATATTCTATTATTGCTTTCGCAGCCGAATTAATTATTTTTATGTATGTATGTGTGTAGTTCACGCGTCGCCACCGTAGCTTGAACGCCGAACGCTCATTTAGCAATGAATGGCGCTCATCGTTGGCCAACGCTTTTATATGGGGCGCGCATATCAGCATTTATTGTATTGTTTTGCAGAGCGTTGAGCAGCTTTTGATGGGGGGAGTTTTTTACAATTTAAAAGCATTACAGCTGTTTAGCACTAGTTCGGTGTATATGCACACTCTCGCATACGTTTATAGCGTGCAATCAGTTGTTGCATTACTTGCAGGCGTGAGAATTTAATCTCTCTTTGATTGAACGAATTTTTGTAAGGTGCGTTATCAATGCTAGCAGTTCGATAACAGATGATGATAAATCGAAAAACTAATAATACGCTATGGAGACAGAAATACATATACATATGTATATATGTATGTATGTAAACATTTGTAAATATGAAATTTGTTGAAAACAAGTAATAGAAATAATTAGAGACATATACATACATATATAGCTAAATAAAATCTTTTATAGCCGCATGTTAGAGAAATAATAATAACKGGTTTTTGTCAACAACGAGCCCTCTTTGACAAATAATATAAAAGAGGCGGTAAACACTGTCTAACGTAGAAACTCACTGGATATTCAATTTGTTTGATAACCTCAAAAGGCATAGAACAAAACAGTGAAAAAGCTCGTCCAATCTACTGAGCTTCGCTAGGTAAATCTTGTGATTTACGAGTTGACAGCTGCATTTGAGCTCGAGTTGCGGTGAAAAATCTTTAGTAGGCAATAAAATAAAAGTGTCATATTTAATATAATTATATTGCTATTAAAAGTAATCATATATGTATGTGATATTCGGCAATTTTCATTGGTCTTAGTATATAAATATGTATATGTGACTCATTTTGTTTGCTGTAAATTTGCTGTATCTTGAAATTTGACAGGTAGTGAGTATTTTTATACAACACCTATGTAAATTAGAAATTGTGACATCATTCACAATTCTAATCTCTTTTGATGATTTTTATCAAAATACATACACAGACTAGGGWGTTTCATTTGAAACTTTTTTTATTTCTTCGCGGACAAATGAAAACTTTGGTTTTTATGTTTTAAAAAAATTCTTGAAATTTTGAGTCATTAATTTTGACTTTAAATACTACTTCTTTTTCGATTTTTCACATTTATCATACCTTTTTGAAAAAGTTTGAGTACGGTTGGTTTTATAGACAAAGTACAATGGAAAAAGGGTTAAGGGTTTAAGAAAAAAATAAATGAAAAAAAAATAAATGAAAAAAAAATAAATGAAATACCCTTATACAGACGTGTACAAATAAAAGTAGTACGTTAAAGTATTTATTATAAGCAATGACTTTCAATTTAATTATAGAAAATATTCTCTAAGAATTTGGAACTCTATAAATTTGTAGTTCCATCGCAAAAAACAGTGAAAACGATCGAAGAACGTAAAATCTCTTTACTGTTTTTTATATTTTAGTCYGAATTCATTTATTTTTGGTACTCGTACCCAGCTACTCAAATTCAAATATTACCTTAAGCAGTAATCCATGTCAAATTTCGTGAAGATATCGTGTCAAATGCAAAAGTTTTCCATAAAGGCCTTGATTTCGCTCGTTCGGTATGTATATGCTACAGTGAGCCGATCTGAACAATTTCTTCCGATATTACATTMTTTCTATGAACAATAACTCACACAAAATTTCGTGAAGATTTATCGTCAAATGAGGAATTTTCCCATTTCATTCGGTTCATTCAGTTCTGCCATACAAATACTAATGCTAAAGTTAACCGATCTCAACAAATACTTCGGATATTACTTTGTTGCCTTAGAAAATAATGTATACCAAATTTCGTGAATATATTTACAAATGTGAAAGTTTTCCATACAAAAACTTCATTCCGATCGTTCAGTTTGTATGGAAGCTATATGTTATAGTGATCCGATATCGGCAGTTCRTTTGCAAAATTTCAAAACGATATCTTAAAAGCTGAGGAACTATTTCGTATATATAGAGACAAACGGACAGACGGACATGGCTAAATCGATTCAGCTCAACATACTGATCAGTTATATATATACTTTTGGGTGTTACAAACTTCGTGGCAAACTTAATATACCCTTTTCAAGGTATAAAAAGCAATATAAAGTATGCTGCGTAAATACCTGTAAGAAATTTTATTTTACTCGTGGAATTATAGAGATACACTTTATGATTTTACGTAATATATAAAAACTTATCTAGTTATAATTAACATAAGAGAGGGTGTAATAAAATAGGAAAAAACTGTCAAATAGTTCGGGAGGATGGAGTCATGGGGCCAGAAACGATTCTTTTACATATGACTCAAGCAGCTCACGACTTCCGGTCCTTGACCAAGTATCCTCTGGGTAGCCTAAGAACATCCGTTTGAAG
>NW_017535352.1:22293-38512 GCF_001853355.1 Bactrocera latifrons
CCACGTAGCGAAAAGAAGAAACGACTGGCGCGCTGTTTTTAACTCGGCTATAATCGCGTAAGCGGTGTCTACGCCAATCAAGAAGAAGAAGAGTTCGTGACTTAGCTCCCATCTCACTGTTGATAGTTATAACTTCGAAGTTGTAGATAATTTCGTCTATTTTGGAACCAATATTAACATCCAACAGCAATGTCAGGCTCGAAATCCAAGGCAGAGCAACTCTTGCCAAATAGCGAAAGCAAGAATCGACTGGAGCGGTGTTGTTCACTAGKCTATAACCGCGTAAGCGTTGTTTACGCCAGTGAAAAAAGAGAAGATTCTTTCACTTCACAGCATACATAAATATCAAAGTCAGAGTTAAAATGTTAATCGAATCGATGAATCAAAATATCAATATCTCTATGAAAATTGAGAAGAGCAAGGCCGCTCAATCTGTCTTCGCTGGTCGCRTTCCGCAAGTAGGTTTTCATACTGCGAAAAGTCGAAAAAGATCTTTCAGTGGGAGCTGTTGATRCTGATAGAGTTGCAACGATCTGCAGATATTACAGTTGATTGGTAGTTTTTATTACAAATATTTAGGATATAAGTAGAGCTAGCACTTCAGCTAATTCATTCCACACGAGGCAGWAAGGCAATGCGAGACACGCTTTTTGATACACATGCATACATTCGTACATACAGACGAAGCACACTTTGCCGAACATAATAGCATGTTTCGATTCCCCATAGCAACAACGACGGATTCCGAGAGCGCCTAGCACCGCTCTTTACGTACACCCATGGTCGCAAAACAGAATTGCTTCTTCTTAAAAGCATATACATATTCATATAACAGTTATTATTTGCAATTATCAATTTCTCAAGGTTTCTACTGTCAACACCTGCGATTTCTTCCCACTTTTTAATAATTACATTTAATAATAGTTGTTAACTTTCTGTATCGATAAAAAAAATAAGATTATCAGCAAAAAAAAAAAAATAAATAAATGTAAACCACCCGAACCCGTTCGCTCAGGTGCATGAACTTGCTAATATCACAAAAAATATATCACTGGTGCCTAAATTTTACACATTTATTCAAATTACAAAAATATACATATCAGCAATTTATGTATATTAATTACACATTAAAACAAAATAATTTATTGATATTTAATTTTAATTTATTATTTATAAAAAATATAATTGCTAACGAACATGAAAAGCAGCAAACACAAAGAAACATTTRTTTAACTCCGGTAAAATACCAACATGAGTAAGATAATCGACAGTCATTAATAACCGAGATGTGAAGATTTTTGCAAGCGCATAGAATTTAATTATCATTGATATAATATTTGGTTTGGAAAATGTTTGGAAGACGTAWATATTTGCATGCAAGACATTAGTATGTATTTGTTTCTGGGCGGTTCAATTCCAAATACTACCGTATATCGTCACCTGAAATGCAAARGAACGTATCATCAAAAAAATTGAAATTGAGTTTTATTGCTTACGATTCACAACATCATATTATATTTGTATATGATTGCAATATCGTAAAATTTCAAGCTTTAGCTCTGATATATAACCAATACATAACCATTTTATAACCAAAACCCAAACTTTGTTACAATATGAGTGGCTTCTATTATACCGTTGTTTCTCCGCCTGTAAATTGTGAAAAGTGATGTTATGTTATTTTGCATTTTAAGTGACGATATGTAATATATGTAAGTGTGTACCAAAGCTATGGTACATAACAAAAAGCCAGAGGGCGTRTATAACCGTTTGAACTTAAATATAGTAATTCCCCTTTGAGCGACCTTTAGAAACTGTTCAAATTTTTGTTTAACTAGCGGTAGATGTAATTTACAGATATTCGCTTAACGAATAGTAAAATAAAATCAATTATCAAAAAATATGGCAGCTCGTTAAAAAATGTTTTTTTTTAAGGGAAATTGAATTCATATTTCTTTTCTATAAGAAGCCCTTTCAACAAAAATACAAGAAACCGATTATCGCGAACGATTAGCACGAAAAATTTATAACCGGGGGTGTTACTTAAGTATTGAGACAAAAAACCTTTGAAAATGATAAAGAAAGAAGGAAATCCATAGTAGGATGAAACTGATCGGAAACGAAGGATAAAATAACAAAYATTAGGGGAAATTTTTTAATAAAATGCAAAATATTTAATTTTTTATCAAACTTTATTTTATAGACTTGAAAGTAAACCCCGCAAGATATAATACCCAACGAGGATTCCAGTCCTCGAAACACTTTTCATAAGCACTTTTCTGTTTTTGATAAAACTGARTCACCGTAAGCCTTTTCCAACATCCGCAATGATTTCGCACACGAAATTTGGTTAGAAATACAAAATTTAAGCTAAATTCTTTGTTCAATATTTTTCTCCATTTTAAAAATCGCAACGCATTCAGGTATACCGGCTTAAGCAGCTGCTCTAAACAAACTGCTTGACATATCGCGCTCATATTTGGCACAGTAATTAAGAACAGTCCTAACAACTTAGTAAAATATAGTTTTTTGAAATATCATTTAGCCGGAGAATTTAATCATAATTTCCGGGTGCTTTTTTGTCACAATACATGTATCACGATTTTCGGCAGAACTATGAAGCCTTTAGAAAAAAGATCTATAACTTTTGTAAGCAGACTTTTCACATAACCTTAAAATTTACGTAAAAAATTCACATGCGACAATTTTTCAGTTTTTAGTTTTTTTTGTTGTGAGAAAAATTTGTTTCTTTCACGAAATTTGGTGTAATTACTTTCTTATGTYCCAAACTCCTTAATTTTTTATTTAAAATATTTATTATTTCTCCTTATATCGGAAAAATCTTAATTTTTAATCAAAAATCTCAAGTGAAAATTTCAGATTTCGTAAATAGTGAGTAGATCTTATGATTACTGAAACCTCTTCCAGGTGGTATAAAAAAAGTACACATTACTATGTTAAATTTGTTCAGAAAATGAAAAAAAACCTTTTGTATCATCTAGTCGCGCCCTAAAGTAAATATTTAGATAGAGTCTTTACTTCAGAAGTGTACGTTTTTAATTATCACTAAAATATTATTTGTTTGCGAAAAATGTGCAGCAGTGTTAGCTTAACTGGAGGCTAAAGGAAGGAGTTCCCCGCCATGAGAGGTTATGTGTGAAAAGTACATACATATGTTTTTTAAATATTTAAACATGAGTATGTCTTTTCAAATATAGTTATTATAATGCCCCAATTTCAAATTAATATCACTTATAATTAAAATAAAAATATCATGTTACCCACATTTGTTCAAACACCATACTTTCTATGAAATTATAAAGCGCGTTTTAAATGACATCATATTATTATAGTGAAGTTCTGTAACATGAAATATAAAAAATATTCTCTCTATAATCGTAAAACCTCCCTCAATGATTGTCTAATCAATTAATGAAATATTTGTCACACAATTATACAGAATGTATTATATTAGTTAGTTATTCAGTTAGTAATTATTTCGGATCATTATATTGCAATACACACGACTGGTGCTCAGTTTTAAATTGGGGATCTACAACATACAGACATGAGTTAATTATAATATAGATCACTGGAGCTTGTTGCTTGGCGGTATTTTGGTGTGTGGAAATGTAGCTATATTATAATTAACTCATGTCTGTATGTTGTAGAGGAGTGTAATCGGGTATAATCATGCTTCTGAGTAAGCAGTTACAGTAGTAACTTGAGTAACCCTTTTGTAAATTGCAGTAGTCATCCCGTGTGGAGCCTGAGGTCTCAGCAAGGTCTCACAGGAAGCTTCAGCGGAGCCACTTCGAGATATTTGGTTTGAAGTCGCAGCGTCTATTTACCAGAGGTGTGGCTACAAGCGAACGTCTGCCTTGAAACAAGCGTCTCGCTATATAAATCTGTTAAAACTTTATACTACTCACTTAGCGAGTTTGTGCAATGAGTTTGGGATCCTACAAGTAGAAACCACTCCCAAAGAAAAAGAAGCAACAGCCACGGATGGTAGACTCCACTTTTGATGACGACCACAGCCAACGCAATAAGGACAATTATTTAAGGGTATGCATATGGAATGCCCGGTTAGTAAATTGGGAAGGTGCCGCTGCCCAGCTGGCTGATGTCCTCGTAAGCAAACCGTGTAAGATTTACTACAGTGAACATATAAAAGAAAGCAAATTCGGTGTGGGATTTGTGATGGGAGAAAGCCTCAGTCGTCGAGTCCTGGCATTCACTCCGGTAGATGAACGTCTAGCCACAATAGGCTTCAGAGACAAGTTTTTCAGCTTAACACTGATTTGCGCCTACGTCCCTACAGAAGAGAAGGACGATATGACCAAAGATAGCTTTTGTGTGCGCCTAGAGCGGCTTTATGACGAGTTGGTAAATTCAGTTTCCTTAGCGAAACCTCAAATGGGTTGAGGCTGCACAAGAAAATGCATCAAGTTAAGTATGTAGCTGTCTTCGGATCAAAAAGTTCGAAACCAGATCGATCGTTTTGTGATAGATGTACGACATATCTCCAGTGTCCTTGACGTGCGCATGCTCCGAGCACCTAATATCGACTCAGACCACCATATTATTGTAGCGAAAATATGCGTCCGCCTCTGTACAGCAAAGCACGCCCGACAACAAAGACAGATAACTAACGACGTCGTCACAACCGATAGCGAAACTGTTTTCTATTCGACTTGCACTCCCATTCTCTGAAAGCCCTCTTCAGCAACTCGGCATAAGAGAACTGTGGGACGGCATTACAAGGTCCTTACGTACAGCGATATCATTGACTTTCGTAAAGGTCGAAAGATTAGCTAGTACGATAAGAATTGTCGTTTCTCAGTGAAGAGAAAGCGGACAGCAAATATTGTGGATACCGAGAGTTGAAGAGGAAAGCAAGACACATATGTAAAAAAAAAGGGCCGAAATACATGAGTATAAAGAGCATGAGAAACTGGCCATTAGGGGTAATGCTCGAAAATTTTACGGAAAGTTGCGCCGACTAACGGAAAGTATCAAGAATGCTCTTGATGGACCCAAAGTGGTGATCTAGTGACTGATGTTCATAGCATATTAAAGTTATGGAGGAAGAGTGTAACATCTGAGGTGGTGAACCCGATTCCCCAATCGACGACGATGGAGCAGATTTTCCATTGCTCTACTATTAAGAAGCTCGAATAGCAATTACCCATCTTACGAACAACAGACCAACAGGTGGCCATGCGTTAACTTCATTTTAAGATAAGATTAGATGAAAGGGGATCCCACAATCTACGCCTATTAATGTAGCCTTCTTAATATCGCATATAAGCGTAATCTGTGAAAGACTGAAGCCCACCGTCAATAAACTGATTGGACCCTATAATGTGGCTTTAGACCTAAAAATCTACTATCGACCAGATTTTTACAATACCTCAAAGCTTACAAAATATTCGTGAAAGGAAGATACATTCAGACATATTACCTCTTCGTCGATTTTAAAGCCGCCTTCGATAGCACGAAAAAAACTGCCTCAATGCTGCTATGTCTGAACTTGGTATTCCCGTAAAGCTAATACGGCTTTGTAAGCTGTTGTTGCCCAACACCAAAAGCTCCATAAGGTTCCTTCCCGAACCGCTCGATGCCAAGCGAGGTTTCAGACAAGGGGACTCTTTATCATGTGATTTTTCAATCTATTGCTGGAGAAAATAATAGAAGCTGTAGAGCTAAATGGAGAAGGTACATTCGAAATACAATGTTGTATAGCTGCTGGCGTGCACCTCAACACCCGCGCCGTTAGTTCTGTTTTCTCCAGACTAGACAAGGAAACGAAGCAAATGGGCCTGGTAGTAAACGAGGGCAAGACGAAATATCTCCTGTCATCAACCGTTGTCGCACTCGCGACTTAGCTCCCACGTCACTGTGGACAGTCATAACTTCGAAGTCGTAGATAATATCGTCTATCTTGGAACCAGTATTAACAGCAACAAGAAAGTCTGTATCGAAATCCAACGCAGAATACTTCTTGCCAATAGGTGTTACTTTGGGCTGAATAGGCAAGTCCTCTCTCGATGAACAAAAGCCAAACTCTATGAGTCCCTCATTATTCCCATCCTCCTATATGGTGCGGAAAATGCTTCAACTCTAAAAGTCTTCGACGGAATACCAGCCGGGCGAAGCAGAGGAAGAGCTCCTTTTCGCTGGAAAGAACAAGTGAATCTCCAATTGGCGCCACTTTGCGAAAAGATGAATCGACTGGCGTGCTGCTGTTAACTCGGCTATAATCGCTAAGTCTACGATAGTAGTAGAAGAAGAAGAGAATAAGTAACATAATCAAATTGTAAACCAATTTGTTTTTTCTTTTTGTTTGAAAAACTGTTTTCAGGAATCGTTCTTCCCACGACGGACTTACTTCATAGTTATGTGATGTTAATGATTCCTCATAAATCTTTACGGCAACAAAGAAACAGATGATATGTTAATAGCGTTTTCGGCCGTCATCGAATAATATGTAGACCACCAGATATTAGTAATACGGTATACTCCTTAAGTATAATATTTTCACGAAAAAAAACTAGTCGCACGGGAATTCACGTAGCTTCAAATTTTGTAACGATAAATTCAGAATTTAAATTTATGCAGAAAGCTTACCACATTGTCCACATTATTGCGTCATAATCAGAAATATTGTTAGTGTAAAATTTATCAGCAATAAAGACATACGTTCGTGAATTGGCTTTCCGCAAAACACTTGAAACTCTGGGCATGTAACATAACGACATCGCTAGAAACTAAAAACATCTAAATCGACAGTGAAAGTTATAAAAAATATAGTGACTTTTTACTTTCTCAAAGAAGGGCTAGCAGTGTTAGAAAACAAGATTTGATTCTCTGTGGAAACAATGGACTATCGTTACAAGATATCGTCAAAAAGTGAGAATATCACCTTCATATATATGTACAAAAAGTACGCAAACCAATAAAATACGGTTGCACCGAAGCTATAATGCGTTTCACAAATACGAAAGATTCCTTACAAAAACTTAGGTTTTATCGGAAGTTATGAAGGTGCGTTCCAAAGTAAACAGGACTTAAAAAAAAACAGAACAAATGTCTTTTTCGGTAAAATCAATTTATTTTATTCAAAGTAGTCTCCGTCTGCTTCAATACAGCTTTTTGCACGGTACAAAAGCTTGTCGAACGAGTATTTTATCTCGTAGCCGGTATAGCCGCCAGTATGCCGGTGCAAGCCTTTTGAATCGCCTCTACGTCTGCATAAAGCATTCCCTTCATGGGCAAATGCATTTTTCCGAAAAGGAAAAACGCACGGTGCTATATCAGGGGGTAGTGGTTAATGGTTAAAATGTGATTTCTGGTCAAATAATTGGTCACAATGAAGTCCGTCGAATGTTGGATTCTGAGCAATTTTTGGTCGTCAGTCAATTTGTGCGGAACAAACCTTTCGTAGGCATTCGGGACTAATGCGATAAATCGAAGTTTTGGAGATGTTCGATTCYATTTGCATGAGTTTCAATGATGATTTGGGCTAACTTTTGATGACTTCACGCACAGTTTCGATGGAATTTCCGGTGATCACGAATTTTGATTGGCCCACGTGTTGWTCGTCATTTATGTCCTCACGACGACTTTGAAAACGTTGAAACCACTCGTGCACTCTGCTACGGGATAGGCAATCATCGTCATAAACTTATTTCATCAATTGAAACGTTTCGGTAAAAGGTTTACCAATTTTAAAACCAAATTTCATGTTGGCTCTTTGTTTGAAGTTCATTTTTGCACCGATAACAAAAACTTACTGACACTTGAAACTCATTAACTTCACTTTCAATCTATGAAATGTCATGAAATTCACACTAGACAATCGATAAAGATAATAGATTCTAACGCACCAACTTATTCTAAAAAAATCATTTTTTCTGAGTCCATATTAATGTTGTAGCTGCAGTTTTTAAAGAGGCACCCCTTCCACGGACTAACCTTATTGCATCTGGGAATAAGAAGGATTAGAAAAGCTCCATCAGTTTGAAGCGAATGATGGTTGTTGATTATAATAGGTTCATATAAATTGATTGCAATTAGTTCTACTAGAATCATAACACCGAAAATTTTTATATTATTTTTTAGGGCAACTTTCTCTTAAACGCCATCGCAATGGTAATAATAATATTACTTAAAGTTTTAAAAAAATGGATTGGTTTTTTATTAATGCGATTTGTCAACAAAATAAATAAGCTGTTTTAAATATTTTTTTCTTAACTTACCGATGTTAAAAAACTCAGCTGCTTAGTGGTCCCGTCTTGTCTTTCCGGCATATATATTTTCCTTCACTTTTTGTATTGTTATATATTTTTATTCTTAACTTATTTAATTTCACTCACTTGGTAAAATAACACTTGCTCCGCTTCTCTCGTCTCAACTGCAATGCTGCATGGATTATCATCCCTACCAACGTGTTGCGAGAGTATGGAAAACGCAAAATTAGAAGCACAAACGCAAAAAACGTTAATTAGCACTAAAGCTGTGTAGAATATATTTTACCTACTTGTGTACATATGTATATATACATACATAAGTGGTTACTCGTTTATACCGGTATATCTACTCATATATTATATATACTTTATAAGCATTTCCTTAAACGCACATGCATACATATACTGTTTTCAATATACTATATGCACCTAAATACACTAAATCGCAATCAGATTCATCTTGTCAAATTAAAATACACAAAAATGCGAAATGAACTGATTAATCCAGTTTTATCTGTACTTCACCCTCTTCATATACGAGTATCTACATACCTACCTTCACATTTATATGTACCAGTATCTTTAATTTCTCAATCGTAAGTCGTAATGAGAGATTTATCCGCATTCGCTCGAAACCCGTTAAAAAAGAAATCAAATCTTCTAATGAAATGCAAACAAAAGTATTTATTCAAATTTAAATTGATAAGTATTTGTAGCAATCAAAACAACAGTTTTGTTCAGATTAGCCCCTCTGAAGATTTCAATCATATGGCAGATAAAGAAATGAGTTATTTTTAACTCAGAGCTTTTTAAAAACAACCTAAGCTGATGTACTAAATTTAATTTTTACACATTCCGTAATAAAATCGCTAAAGCATATCGAAACGTTTTTAATTTTGACAGTAGAGTTTATTAAAAACTCTTTATTAGACCTGGATTTAGTGTTGTAGTTGATTTTGGAACAATTTTTATTTTCAAGATAATTGCAAATAACCATCCTTGGACAAAAGGTAAGAGCGAGTTCGAGTTTCGTTGATGAGAGTAATCGGACCACTGCCATAACCATAAAGCATATAAAGTGTCATAAATAAGCACTAAAGTAAAAAAGAGAACTCGGCATGGTTCCGCCCTTTAATAGGTTTATTGGACATACCTCCTAGACCACTAAAGTGAAAATAGCCAAGATATCTTACCGAAAGTGTGAAATTGGATGATATCCCCGTCCACTCCCTATTTAACGGTGTTGTTAAAAACCACTAAAAATCCGATAAATAATAACGAAATTTGCCAGAGATATAAATACCCCGAGATGGTATGAGAAAGCTACATAAAAATCGGCGTGAAAATCGGACAATGGGCATGGCACCGCCCATTCCGTTCGATCCYTTCACGTTCGAGTTTACAGCGACATACAACTTTGTACGCATAATGCCTTTGAAGTGTGCCACTGTTGACCAAAGATTGTCCAAATTCAACTTAAACTTCAAACTTGTAGATACCAAATATGTGGCCCCGTATCTAAAGCTGATTTTTAACCGCACGATTTCCATACATCCGGCCGATTTTAGCCCATACATATATACCCCATAAAATGATTTGTGTATTTTCACCTGTATTTAAAGGATTCAGGCTGGACAAAATATGTGAGATTCTGTTGAAACTAAGTGAACAGGCCTTCCCCTTCCTCTGCTTCACCCGGCGGCTCTTGAATAGAAAAYTTTMAAAGCTAGAGTGTTCTCTTCCATCTCGACAACATGATCTCATGTTTTGATTCGCTGAACTAATTTAATGACGTCTTATCTCGTACAGCTCAACGTTCCATCGATTGCGGTACTCGCCGTTGTCAATGCACCAAGAACCACAAATATTCCATACAACTTTTCTCTCATGAGATGATGTCATTGTTCATGCTTCGCAACGTACAGCATGACGGGAATGAAGAGGGACGTTTGGTCTATGTTCGTCGAGAGAGAACTTTACTTTTCAGTTGCTTACTCAGTCCATTGGGAGTGGTTTCTACGTGACCTCGCTAGGCGAGTAGTATAAAGCTTTATACACATTTATATAGGGAGCCGCTTGTTTTAAGACCGACGCCCGTTCGCAGCCGCGCCTTTTGTGAACAGACGCTGCAACTAGACTTCCAATATTTCGGAGTTCTCTCTTTTAGCCAAGACATCCGGTACCCCTCGAGCTACTCACGCATCTTACACAAGGGTTACKCACGTTCCGAGGGTGCGCTGCGAGGACCCAAGGATAGGAATTGGGTATAGTCCTACAACTGTAATTGCTTACCTAGAAGCGTAAGTATACCCTATTACAACCTGATTATCACAAACTATATTTATACTATTATGTTTTAATTTTAATAATTTTTAATATAATATATATACATACATACATACTACATAATAGTTCGGAATTACGAGCCGAGTTCATAGATATCGCTCTGAAGTTATACACACGTTCCTTCCACTCCAAGAAGTGGCTCGTTTGTCGGAACCACCGATATATACATATGTATTTATGTAGCTGCCATACAAACGAAGTGATCAATATTAACTTTTGTATTTGATGAAATATCTACACTAAATTATGCATGTATTATTGTACAAGGTATAATCTTCAAAGAAATTGATCAGGTTGGATAACAATAGCATATAGCTGCCGTACAAATTGACTGTTCAAAAATGCTAAAACTTCCTTGAGTTCCGCCTTCAGCCTTTATTTCGCCAAACTTTCGGGCGTAGCGAGTCAAACCAACAACTGATATACTTGTAYATAAGTATGTACAATAGACTGAAAAAAAATAGAGGTAGAGTATTAGAGGGTTATGCGGCTGTAATATGTAAGACATTCAAATGTTCTCTGTGGCGAATTTCTGATGCACTTTTTAACAACGAGAAGAAAAGTGGCGAATCGAAATACATTTCCTTTATTATTGATTACTTCCATTCAACTTGATTTCCAATAGTATACTTACATATTGGTGTATTTATGTGGAAACATATACACATAAACACATACAATGAACAATGTGGTCGACGTATAAATTGTGCTTTTTRTAATTTAAATCTGAATGAATACTCTGCAGTTCGCAATTCTCTGACTTGGGCATATCTCTCGTTCAATGATGTCAAACATACAAATGCATATAAATAAATACATAAATACATATAGCATGTAAATAAGTTCACACTACAAGCTGTATTAAAATTACGTTTTACACTTTTCTGTACGAAAGAATCTGTTTATTCTTCTTATTTGATTACAGTTTTAATCAACACGTCACTTGAATTGTGTATTGCAAAATGAAAAATTCAAGCAAACATAACAATGAATATTGAATAATAATTTGTGAAGAAAAATCCCAGTAGGGAAATTATTATACTCGTATTATTGTATATATACATTTAAGTAAATTTTATCAGAAACTGCATATTATTTTTGAAATATTTTACAAGTGTAACGAAAACAAACAAGACTATGAGCGCGATTKGTCAACCTATTTCTTTAAGCTTAAGTCAGCTACTTAAGTCGGTGCACCTCAGTAGTTCGTAGCGATTTTTACAATCGATAAAAAAATCTCGAACTAAATATTTATCTCAAATTTTGTATTTCAGTTTTATCAAAAACACAAGCCTACGAGTGGTACAAAGCCTTCAAAGACGGTCGAGAGATCGTTGAAGACATGCCTCGTTCTGGATGACCTTGACCTCTTCAACTGATGAAAATATGTGTTAAAAAGGGAAGGATATCTTGTTTAAAAATCGTTAGGCAAGTGTTAGAGAGAACCTGTTTTCAGTAGATTGAACAGATGAAACAAAATTCCCTAAAGGAGCTGAAGGGCATCCCAAAAAGTGCTTATGGAAAGTGTTTCAAGGACTGGAAAATCGTTGGCATAAGTGTATTACATGTGGTAAATTTTATTTGAAGGCGACAAAATAAATAACGATGTAAAGTTATTTCTGATATTTCTATCACAATATACATAGATATGTGTGTGATAGAAGGTCATTATCCATCTATTTTAAATAGCGAGTTCATCAGCTGTCAATATTAGATAATTTCTTTCTCTGCYCGCTTGTGACAATATATTGTCTAAAAAAGATGTCTTCAAGAAAACATTGAGAAGGGCACARCTTTGATAGTTTGAGCCATAGCTTGGATTGTTATGCTGATTTTCTCATTCGAAGACTAAATCTTGTCAAGATATTGTATATATCACCCTGATGCTTCATATTCACAGAATGTCTTATTACATCACTCTCCCATTAATTAACAAATTGATTCCTCATTACGTGAGAAGTAATAAAGCTAATCCTACAAATAAGTCTAATGCGACAATCATGAGGGATTTGTAAATCAAAATATAATACATACATATAAGTATAAGTATAAGTATAAATTCATATGAACATATGTACATACATATGTGCTTACATATGTCTCGTGGTTACTAAATAAATATGAGTAGTGAGCGAATACTAGCGATCGCTACTATAGTTTTGCTTACTATAGTATATAATAATGCTTATAAATTGTTGTTGTAATTCTCTCATTGTTTRTTAAAATGTTTTGTTGAAATAAACCTGTTGCACTATAGATCAAAGAATAAATGTTGAGTTCATTTCCCTGAGCGGTCACTTCAAACAAAGTTTATTACTTATAAAAAACTTTTGAGGGATTTCACCGCCAAACCGTCCATTTTCAAATTAACTGTTTGTTGCTTGAACTTCTAAGCTGCTTAGCTTCGTTCATTCACTTTTTGTGAAGCAAGCAAGACGTGCCAGTGAAAATACTTCTATTACCAACTAATAGCATWTTGCGGAAGTTCTATGGGAATTACGTATCATCGGTACTATTAAGAGCTTTAGCATTTCCTTTTTGTAGTGGCATTTTAGTAAACTATTTTCCAATCTGTTGAAATTGTTTGATATTAAATTTTCACTTACATATGTAAATAAATATTMTTTAGTTTTGGTAAGGGTAGGTAGGGTATTTGGCAATAAAACTGTGCAACTAACGAAGTCGCCCAGCTCAGATTTAGTACTCAGCTCTGAACATACAAGGTGCGTTCCAAAGTAAACAGGACTTTTTTAATATACGGGGTGGCTGATGAATTTTGCTACATTAAGAACTCAAATAATTTTTTTTTCAATGTATGAGCATGTTGACAGTCCCATGCTCGGCAAAATTGCTTACAAGTCTCATTATGGTCCATCTGCTCGGAGGATTGCCGCCAAACGTGCGCCTATACTCTCTTTGAACCGAAACTACGGACTCCAGTGCTTGATAGCGGCGGACAATCCAAATTCTTGTTTCAGTGTCACTGTTATCAATTTTTGTCAAATGTAAAAGTCAATCTGCAAAATAAAAAAAATAATCAGAAAAGTCGGCTTTCATCAGCCACCCTGTATATAGAATGCACGAGTGGTTTCAACGTTTTCAAAGTGGTCGTGAGGACATAAAATACGATCAACATGTGGGCCAATCAAAATCCGTGATCACCGGAAATTTCATCGAAACTGTGCGTAAATTCATCAAAAATCAGCCGAAATCAACATTGAAATTCATGGAAATGGAGTTGAACATCTAGAAAACATCGATTTATCGCATTTTAACCGAACATTCGACGTGTTCGGCCCGAATATCGCAAAAATGAAAGTTGGCGTTTG
The DNA here is from genome assembly GCF_001853355.1 of Bactrocera latifrons. Taxonomy (NCBI): domain Eukaryota; kingdom Metazoa; phylum Arthropoda; class Insecta; order Diptera; family Tephritidae; genus Bactrocera; species Bactrocera latifrons. Next base: position 36,224 of record NW_017535352.1, read on the forward strand.
TTGCACGATAATGCGCTGATTCATCGATTTCGGAAAAATGCATTAGCACATGAAAGGAAAGCGTTCTGTAGACGTAGAGGCATGCTCTTGGAGCGTGCAAAAAGTTGTAATGAAGCAGAAAGAGACTAATTTGAATAAAATAAATTGATTTTGCCGAAAAAACCATTTGTACTGGTTTTCTTTAAAGTCCTGTTTACTTTGGAACGCACCTTGTAAAATAGAAATTTAGCTTCATTGAGCGAATATAAACTAGAGATGGAACAAATCGAAGTGAAGACCAATACAGGTTGTTATCAGCACTTACTGCAAACCAAAAGAGAAATATTTTCCAGCACAGAAAACGACGGAGCCGTTAGACCTTTAACATTAACCGTAAAATGGTGTTAATAGAGATACCTGATATTGAAAACATGGCAATTAAATTGTTTGACATATGACGTCATTAATAAGTTATTGGATGTGCAAAAGATACATATGTATGTGCGAAGTGAGCTTAATCATTTTACTCATGAGTATAATAAGCAGTCATCCGAATGACGACACAATCAGGAGCAAAAGTTGTGATGAAAAACTAAAGAAGTCTGCTAATCGCGGGAAACAGACCCATTTGAAGAAGTAAATTTTATTTTCCTTTGAAACAGTGCACCATTTCACAACTGTCAAAATTACATATATTCGAGATTAGTTTTCTAATGTCTTCGGCATCGATCATATGCATTGATCGGATCTGCTCTTAGCAACTTTTTCCTGTCTCGAAGAGATAAGTATGTACATACTTTGCAAAAATTGTAGACGATGCAAAACTAATCCAAACAAAACAGCTGTAAAACATAAACTAAACATACAAAATGTATGTACGACTTTGCCAGCATAAGTAAGGGATATGGGTGMTAACATAACGCAACCAAACAATCGCGAAAATTCAAAAATTAGTTCACACTTCTTTAATGTATTCGAACGCAATTACACGTAAATTACAATAATGAATAGTTAGAGGCAAATATATTCAAAATCCATTATGTGTTGTATATACATATAGTATATACATATGTATGTATCTGCACATGCATACCTTTTTTATTTATTAACTCACAAACCAAGTAGGAAACAGACACCTATGTTATGCGTAAACTGACATTTCAGTATTTTTGACATTCCGTCACAGCTGGAGATTTTGTTTGTATTTTCATAACTTAATAAATTTTTTATATTACTAGATTTTGAAGTTTCATTCTACAAATTTTTCAATGACAAAAAACAATTGAATAATGACAGTTTGGTTACCTGATAAGTTAATKCAATAGATTTTCCATCTTAAACATATTTATGAGTTTAGTGTTTAATTTTCTACTTTCGAAACGTTGAATTTCCACCCATACCTTTGTACCGGAGAATATATGTTTTTCTTGCATATTTGAAATATTTATTACCTGTGAGTCCCCTTATCGTGTATTTACTATTTAAAGTGTTTATTTTTTGGCAGAAGCTTAGCATGTTTTTATTAATTTAAATTCCGTGCTAGAAATAGTTTTCACGTTATTTCGTTAAAAGGAAATATAATTATGAGGTGCTAGAGCGGTGAACTGAGTGTCAATGTACAGGGAAAGATAAACAAGGAAATGGAAACTAACAACGCAATTTATAAGTAAGTCACTGAAACAGTTGATGCCTCTATATCTATGAAMCATTTCTCATTGTGTATTTTTTTTATCATGTAATTTCTTGAGTATACAAGAAATTTCCCCCATTAARGCAATAAATCAACAATTTACTGGCTATTGACGCAGGCACTCAATTCACCAAGAAAATTTAATCAGTACAATATCCTTGTTTTCTGAGAATAATGACATAAGTCGAARGTTCCAATTTTTGCAGAAAAATTTTAATTAAGAAAAGGTTAACAAATAGTAACTTAATAAAAGTGAAATGTACTTATTTTGGCATATAGTTGATGTAGAAAAGTTTTGAACGCAAAATATCTGGTTTTTCTCTGTCATTAATTAGTTGCTGTCAAAATATGGTATTGCTATTTTAGGTCTCTAAATTGCTGTAGTTTCAGTAATATAGTTGTATATTCCTTCGATTAATTACTGTATTTAACATTACCTAAACGAAATTTGTTTGGTTTTTTCATTTCATAGAATCCAGTTCAGTGATAYAGTGGTCACCACAAAACGTCTTTTTTGAGAGGAGCTCCCGGAGATCAGCTGTAGTTTCTTTCCAAATAAATATTTTTACTAATACTAATTCTTAAAATACAGCTAAAAGATGTGTACAAATGTTTGTTTT
>NW_017535352.1:39647-40793 GCF_001853355.1 Bactrocera latifrons
GATTGGACTATGTAGAGCAATTAGGAACCAAATATATTTGCAGTTCCGAAGGCGGTAAATCACACTAAATGCGCGCACAAGTTTAAAAGTAAATATGGAATATACATAGTATTTATGTTAGTACGAGTATATAGATAGAAATCAGTCATACATAAATACATATGCGTACAATGTTTGCTTACTGTTCCCGCGRAATATTTGGATTTCACAAAAAAATTAAAAATAATATTTAGTTAAAACGATAACAATGCCGGGAGTTTTTGCTTTGACATTGAAAATGTTTTTACCCTCGTTTCAAATGGACACAAGGCAATTCATCCCAGTTGGAAAGTGATCTATATGGTATATATTCGGCACGCACTTTTCTGATACTAAAATACTCGTATATTACAAACAAGTAAAGAAGGGCCAAACCGGCTGTAAGCGCACATTTTATACTCTCGTAAAGTAAAGTGATATATACGATTTTCGTATTTACCTTAATTAGAAGTAGAAAATATTGCATTCGTTACAAGCAAGAAGACACACTGTTAAAAGATAGACATTCTTTCTGAATTTCATTAAGATTTCTTACATATTACCGGAAGTTCCGAAATATTTATGTATGTATAGCAAATAGGCGTACACGAAGGCACAAAGGCATCACAAAAATATTCTCTCCGAATTTCCGAATACTAAAACTTTTGATACTTTGATACAATGTTAAATGTTGTACAATAAACAGTTTCAGACCTTTTGAAAGCTATGGGAAAGATCAAAAATTGTGAAAAATGTATGTCACATGAATTGAATGAAAGACAAATGGAAAAAACACTTGTAAAATTTTGTTTTAAAGATGCGAAAAAAAATCAGTTTTTTATCAGTCAGTCATTGGCGGTTAAAAATGGATTTATTTTCAGCAATCCTAAACGAAGAAAATTGCCTGTTAATCGGGAACAACCTTCAATATCGACTGAAAAAAACAGATCGATTTGATAAGAAGGCAATGCTCTGTGTTTGGTGCGGTCAGAAGGGTGATGGTATATCATGAGTTTCTAAAACCTGCTGAAACTATAAATACTATTCGCAGCAGGCAACAAGTGATTACTTTGAACCATTCTTCGTTCGAAAAACGCCTAGAATAGGCCAAAAGACATGGCATAGAAA
>NW_017535352.1:41167-43904 GCF_001853355.1 Bactrocera latifrons
AAAAACGGTCATTTCATACCGGTGCATCTGGTATATAAGAAAGACCCTCAGCCAACTCTCATGTATAGGCAAAACTATATCGATCGAGCATTTCGTCATTCAAATAAATATGTGCTTGTTTTATAGAAACTTGGAACAACGTTTTTTTTTAATATCTAGCCATGAAGTGCAAGCCCTTCCCTCATTTCTGAGGTTACATATCAAAACCGTTAATAAATGTTCCCCTTTGGCATTTGCTACTTAAAAAATAACAACGAGGCTTATCAATTAAATTGAAGGGTGATATTTGATATCCCTACAAAAGCACAGGTGCAGAAAATTGTTATATTTGCATCGAACGGTAGCACCCAAAAAGTTATAACCCATAAATGATAAATTAAGGATTAATTGACGACACAATCGTTGATAACAAAAAGCGAGGTATTAAAAGATTGATTTTTGGGAAGTACACTAAAGTCATTAGTTCACAATAAACAACTTAAAGTCCACCATAATTTTAAATGGGAGGCGACGTGGTTGTTTTTCATTTTGCCCATTTTGAAATTGTCATGGTCTAATCGAACTTGTAACTGTTTACGAATCTACGTCCGAACGAATGTAACGCACGTCGCTATCATATTCTTGGTGGCCTCACTAAATTTTTTCAATGTACTGATTTGTCATTGTTTACAATGTTACAGCCAATTAAATGGTGTTGCTCTCGAAAGGGGATTTCCGTTGGACCAACTTTACTTTGCACCCACTTGTTTACAATTGCATGTTGTATAAAAGTTATGATGTTATTACAACAACACCAACATTCGTAATATAGTAGCGCGTGCATAAAACTATTTACTATTATTATTAATTTTGTAATTGAATTATTGAACTTGTACCACGAGGAGCTTTCACTTGTATTTTCCGGGTGCTAAGGCAACCAATTATACGAGCACGTTAAAGACTGGAGGTGGGAGATAATCATTTTTCACAAAGTCCCCATAAATATAAAAAGTAAATATTATTCAATTGAAGTATGAGGCAGCGTTAACTCCCCGAGGTCTTAAAGTCTCAGACAACTTGGTACAGGCTTAGCGCCATTAGCAGCCATTTAGGCTTGGAAACAAGTTATTCTCTCCCCAACAAAAGCAACTGGTCAAAATGWCATTTACAGGTCAATCAAAATAAGAAAGAGTTAAATATTTATATATTAATAATATTGAATCTTTATATACAAGGTGACATTTTCTCAATGACTACAAATCTCTCTTTTTCGTCAAACTTGTTTTAATACTTCAGTGCTATAGCTTTCTGTTAGAAAGCAAAATGCAAATGACTAACTCTTAGTGCTTTTGCAAAGGTAAGAGCCAATCAATGCAATTCTATCGAGGAACTCAGAGAATATTATTTGGATCCAGGGATGAAGAGGTTTAGAGGTAAATTAAACACGAAAAATTCGGCTTCACTGAAAATAATACCCTTAGTATGTGCTTTCATTTTAGGAACTATATCTACCTATAAATAAAGCTGAAAACGTTACAGCGAAAGGTTTGTTGTTTGATAGTTTAATTTTGAAGTGAAAGAAAGAAAGATTGAAGTCACGTTAAGGCTACCTAATAAGAAAAAAAAGGTATYATATGAAGATGTGATATTGATCGGCCAATTTTAATGGCTGTTATATGTTATAGTGGTCCCATCTAAACAAAATGTCTATGCCAAATTTCATGAAGATATCTTGTCAAAGAAAAAGGTTCTTCATGCCAGGACTTCATATTGACCGTTCRGTCAAAAAATAACCAGCTTCCTTTGAATAAAAATTACATTTTTCATTTAAACTATTTAAACTCATTTTATTCATCTTGTCGGACGCAAGTTGTGAAAGATGTAAGGAGGAGTCTGCAGTGGAAACATCCAGGCACTTTCTCCTACATTGTCCAGCATTAGCCGTCCCTCTTTTTATTGATTTGTAAGGGACTTATGATCCAGTATATAGAAATTTTTTAGATACCATAACGAATCATGTGTAATTTTCGCAGTTATCATTTTGAATATAAACAAATCATTCAGATTTGTACTTATTTCACTTATTTTGTGAAAACATACAAAATCTTAGAAATTATTTGACCTCATGCCATTAAAAAAAAAATTAAATATATGCAATATTCAGTGCGCCAATCGATCCATAGGTCCAACACCAAACCCGGAAAACACCCCCATAACGCATATCACCTCCATGCTTAACCGTACTTTGTTAGTAGGGGATCTAGCCGCTTATTTTTTGGTCGACAAACTCATCCCATTCGATCTGAGTATTTAAAACTAAATTTTGATTCATCTSAGAAAATATTGTTTTCCATCGTTTCACTGACTAGTTGATGTGTTCCCGAGCAAATTTTAATCGTCTTGGTCAATTTTTTTTTCTTGCACATGCTCATCTTTGTCCAATTAAATTCTCTCAGTATTTTTGAATCATACTGTCGTGTTTTATCTTTGCGTCGTCCTTTACGATGATGGGTTTCCACATAATCRCTTTCCCAAAATTTCTTTATAAAGTACCTCAGCATTGCTTTATTGATATGTCTTTTTGTGATAAACCATTATTGTAGTCTTTAATAATTAATCTTTCTTTAATATTGAACTGAATATCTATTTCAGCCCTTGACCACTTTTTGTTATTAATTCCTTCAAAAAATAAGTACGATTTGAATCGTGTCACAAAGAATCTTAGTTAAACTAATATAATCCTAATTTATTGTTGTTT
>NW_017535352.1:45047-95423 GCF_001853355.1 Bactrocera latifrons
ATATAATTAAAAAATAATAATTTCGAAATTCTCACATGGAGATTCATACATGCAATACGAAGCAATTTGCAAAGAAATGCCCACATTTTAATTTGTAACACAACCAATTCTGAGACAAAAAATAATATTAAAGAAAATTACGTTAGAGTATGTCCGCTATGCTGGGCATTTTGGCACTTATCACGCTGTCAATTAAATGATCCTTCTTATCAGACTTGTTGCTTATAATTTCTTATTTGTAAACGCTTTTGCTTAGCTTTTAATACATTGGGGCGAGCCGAACATTTTCGCTATCGAACTGCAGATAGACAAACAAGAAAAAAATAAATACAAACAAGTTTCGTTGCGAGATTTTAGTACAATGTCAACAAAGTTGTAACAAATAAGATAGTTACACTAGCTAAAGGGGTTTCGGTACTGCTGCCACCGTGGGTTAATTCGTACAACTCCTCATCCGTTTTGGTCTGCGCCTCTATTTTGTAAATAAATTCCGCTGATACGGGTTTGTGATCGGAGAGTGTATAATTAGGATGAGATTTATATGATAATTGTGTTATATTTAAAGTTATATCAGGATAACGATTTTCTTGTACACGGTGTAAGATACGATCACACCATGCTGGACGTCGCTTCAAATCGTATTCAGATGTTCCTTCAATGAACTTGAAAGTAGGTGCAAAAGTAGGTAGTTCTTCAGAAAGTAGAGCAAATGCATTGCCCGTACTGCGTGCCAATGATAATTGGTCGCGTTCTAATAGCTCCTCAAATTTGCCCTGTTCAACTAATGAGCGCACATCCCATGCTGAATCGCTGCCAGTTAAACGGAAATTTAGATCACCAAACCAAAACACGTAATCATGATCGAAAATACTACGATATTTTGGTGTTTTATAATGATGATTATTCACTATTTGATTGTAGTCTTCGATGCGTTCACTCAGTTTGTCGTCATGTGCCGCTAAATGTGCACCAACAAAAGTCACACCGGTACCATAGAGACTCATACGTATACTTACGGCGCCTTTATTACCCCATAACCCGCCTAAACCTGTACGGGTACTTTGCACCTCTATGTCTTTCATATGTGGTTCATGCTTGGGTTGCGCGAACATCATAATTAATATTCCTTGCATCTGCTCTGTTCCAATTTTAATATAATCGTGGGGGTTAAGATGTTCACTTATCTTAAACGTCCATGGGTCATCATTGAAAATGTTGAGAAATTGATTTTTAGCATGGGTGCTAACTTCTTGTAATGCCACAACGTAAATGTCAGGTAATTTATCTTCCGGGCAAGCTGTTGTACCGCTTAGCGACAAAGCATCCCTCATAGAAATATCATGTGGACGATGTGTCCCTACATTCCATGTAAGGATGTAGACACATAAGTTAGCAATTATGGAAGCACTCATTTCGACTTAATTATTATATACACACACTCGTCACTACAAATTACTGTTCATAAGTATTACTCATATAAAAATATTATTGCTAGTGAGATTTTTATACGGTCACGATCAGTTTACTTGACAGCTACTAATCCACGAATTAGCTCATAACAAATTTGGTGCTACAACTAATACTATCTAAATGCCGTATTCTGGTTGTCAAATATGTTGCTTTGTTTTATACTGGCCTTCGAATTCAACATAATCAACATGCAGGAATATATTTTAAATGTTTAACAACGTTATCTCCTTTACATTACGTTCATCACCTAATGTAGTATGATATTTTTCATTTTAGTTCTACTGGAGAGAAGTGTTTATATTAATTACTAATTAAATTATCGAATTCAAAACAAAATTACCTTTMCCGAACACCTTTAAACCTGTTTCAGTGACTCTTTGTTGTTTTCGTTTTTTTAGCAAACGTATGATACAGCTGTGTTTAGTGAGCTTATCACAACTTTTATTACGTTSAACAATGTTAGATATTTAAATCCCATTGCGCTTTTCAAAATCGAAAATTTCGGTATACAATAACAGATTAAATAATTTTTAATTTGCTAAACTTCAACATTCAACCATTTACCTTACAGATTTTATTATTATTGATGAGATACAAAACAGGCATGTGAACATATCGTTTGCTTAACGAAAATCAGAGAACGTCTATCATATCATATAGACGTTCTCTGCGAAAATATACGTTATTTACCATTTTTTGACATTTGTTAMAACGTAAAAAAAGTACATTTTATTTACTATCAGCTGATATGTATAATAATTTATCTAATACTATTTTGTTCGCATTTATTTTCTAACTAATTTGCTAACTAAAATTAATTTTTAAAATGACGTTAGATGCACATAAAGGAGAAGATAAATTGTTGACCACTATTCAACAGGAGTATAAAATACTTGCAGAATAGTAAGTAACAACATTTGGCGGACTAAATTTAATTATATTAACTGGTGTTTCTCTTTATAGTAAAATGATTGAATCGGAAAAAATAGGTGGAGTCTATGTAATACCGTCATATGGAAACTCACTTTGTAAGTCATATAATTAAATTGGAACTTTTTCACTATTTAAATGTAATTATTTTAATGATTTCAGTATGGTTTGGCGTCATATTTGTCAGACAAGGATTCTATATTGATGCAGTATTTCGATTTACAATACTATTGCCAGATAAATTTCCTGACGATAAGACATTGCCTGTAAGAAAATCGCAGATGTAAATATATGAATTATTCAATTTAAACTTTTAAATTGTTTTTAGACCGTTATCTTCCAAAATGAAATCATCCACCCACTCATATGCCCTTACACCGGATCTTTGGATATTTCATGCGCCTTTCCTTATTGGCGTACCGGAGAGGATCACATCTGGCAATTGCTTAAATATATACAGGCCATATTTATCGATCCCATTGAGTGCACACGTCTTGCCGCTAGTGGTGCCAAATATAACAATGCCGAAGCAGCGGAATTGCTATCACAAAATCGTGCAGAATTTATAGCACGAGCTAAGGACTGCGCAAGCTCTAGCAAAGATCGAATTTATGATGAACCACCTACGGAGGACCCACATTACATAGTCTTTGAAAAGTTTGACACAGACATTCATGGGCCAGTAAAGGAGCGCATTTGTTCAGGCAAAGATCTACCGGAAAGCCCAACTATGCCATCAAATGGTCTATCGTGGGTAAAGGAGGGTGAATTTAAACCTCTAAGTGTTGAGTAATAATTTAAGATGTTCTAAAAATGTTAAGATTAATTAAATTGTGTAATCGATTGTTAGCAATAATATAATATAATTTTTAGTAATTAAAAAAAAACAAATTTAAAATATATTTCCTTAACTTTATCACAGTTTCAATTGCACTCTTCTTCTTCTAATATTCCAAGGCGTTGAGTATTTTCTACCCAAGTATTTTCCAATTCCAACCGCTCACCCTGCCATGTGAAATGTGTTGGCGGTTCTTGTTCTCCGTTAATAAACTCAAAATTGCGACTTAGCTCTATAGCTAATTTCGAACGTATCAAACCAATGCCTCCAACTTTAGACCATGCAGGATGGTAAACGCGACCTGTTTTAGGGTTCATATAAATCTTTTGAGGTAAAAATTCAGTGGTAAGCTGGTCTGCGGCATGAGCGTATGATATGCGATCGTGACCTAATATACAATTTTACGTATTATTATTGTAGTGATATTGTGCAGTAAAATATTTACCCTTATTGTCTGATAACACATGTGTGAACACAATTGGTGTATCATCACAGCGTATGAAGTTTCGTTCACGACCACATAAAGATATATACGGGAAGTGTTCACGATATCTCTTGGTGTCATTCAGTTTTACTCGACTAAAGAAAAATTTCAAGAATTGCTTTTCCTTAAAGCAAGAGGTGAAGTTTTTCATTTTCGCGTCATCTAAAAAAAGCTGTTTACATTTGAAACTTTATCACTTTGCAAAAGTATTTCCAGTTCCAAAGATCTCACCATGCCTTCGTGATCAATATAGTAGAAATATTCACGTATTTTCGGTTCAGGTTCCTGGCCCTGCACATAACTTACGCCACTGAAATGATTGCACCTTAGTAGGCATGTTGAAGCAACAATATTTTTATATTTATTTGCAGCACGTCTCAACATATACCGAAAAATCATTTTAATTGCGTTTATACTTTATAACAAGTTGTTCGAGTTTAATAATAAAAACAAATAAAATTGTCAAAACAAAAATCAGCTGTTATGATACAACCTACAAAGTTACATTCAACTGCTAACACAAATTACAGGAAATTAAATTTCAAGCGGAAATCTGTAAAAGGAAGGCCATCTTAAGAAGAAACYACCCTAATAATCACACAYGTACTTACACATATTTATTAACGTRATTTTATGGAAAATATAATAAACTTCATAACTCTGATATTTATTTATGATTAAAAAAGTAAACACTTTTCTGAATGCTTTTTTGCATCTACCAATCTCTAAAAGATTTAACCAAAATCAGGTTGGATGGATCATAGTACAATATAACATAGAAGGAACTAAATTATGGGTTGAAATAACAACCATTCCAAAACGAAAATTAAAGATTTTTTCACATGGAAGAAGCTCGGTCAATTATCTAGCAGCATTGTACTCGCACCAAATTGATATTAAATGTATGTATGTATGTATATACCAAAAATATGTAAATACGTGTATTCGTATATACAACTTTTTTACAAATTCAAATATAGGCATTCATACATGTAGAATCTTCATCCATTGTACGTACATTTGTAATGTTTTTATTATTTAATCCAGTGTATATTTAGACTTAAATATGTAGAGCTGCCTGAATATACCTATCTTAYAAATACATTAAGTTGAAATCTTTTCACAAGGTTCAAAAGTCTTATCAGTGTTATTTACCTCTGAGGTCATTAAGTTTTCGTAATAATCTGAGACTTACAGCTGACTTRGATTATGAAATTTATGCACTTAAAATTTAGTTTATTAAAAGCTCATAAAGAAGCATGATTAAATTGTCAAATTGTATCACCACCCTTCTTCTGGCTGCAGCCGTTGTTGCGTTTCAAGAGGAGTCAATATTCGAAGATGAAGATATATACAATCAAGCATTACCATCAGTTCCTTTTACCGGTATAACCGTACCAGGTACAAAATGGTGCGGACCTGGAAATACTGCAGCCAATTATAATGATTTAGGAACTCAACGTGAGCCTGACACATGCTGTAGRGAGCATGATCATTGTGAAGAAATACTGGAGTCAAGACAAACTTTACATGGACTTAATAACACCGATTTATTTCCTATGTGAGTAATATTAAATAAGATCCATAAATTGAAATCGTAGTTATTATTGAATATTAATAATATTTTGAATTAGCAAACACTAAAACTTAATATAAATATTTTCAGCATGAAATGTACTTGTGAACAAACTTTCTTGAACTGCCTACAATCYATTAATGATATGGTCGCAAATACATTGGGACGTGTCTACTTTGGTACGCGCAAAAAATGTTTTGCTAACGGATATCCAATAGTAAGTTGCAAAGAGTATCAAAAAGGAACTTTTAGGCAGCGTTGCATACGTTACCATGTGGATAAAACGCGGGCAAAAATTTGGCAGTTCTATGATATACCATTTTATAGCTATAAACGATAGCCTTGTTTTGAACATACGAATTTCATTAATGAATACATAAAGAAATAAAGGTAAAAGATTAAATGATAAAGATAAAACCTTAATTATTACTCACATTTAATTTAGRATGTTTACTCAGTTTTAAAATTCGCTATAATTTATACGTACGCAACGACACAAAAYACTCAACTTTGGCATATATTATTATCGGGGGCATCGCTACCATATCAGCATATATTCAGATCGGACCATTGTAGCTTAAAGAGCAATTCAAACTGATCGATCATTGTCATAAAAAAGACATTTGAAAGCCGACATTCGAAGTCGAAGTTAACTTTTAGTCTTGTTTGTTATATATGTATGTATGTATATATACCAATAGATATATTGAAATTGTACCTTCTACACCTACCTCAATTTAAATAACGGCTGTGCTGCCAAAAAATTATTCTATTCCACTATTATAACAAACTTACTCATAACGCCGAATACCACAATGAAAAATACATTAATTATTTACTTTCTAATGTAATTTATTCATCCCACTTGTTTTCCMAAACAAGGACACGGTGCTCTATCGTACACAAAACTTGTCTTCCCAAATTCTTACATACTATTATTAAAAATAAAATGTAATGTTAGGGTCTTGGCTTAGAACACCGATGCAATGCGTTCAATATCCAACAGATCTGCAAGAATTTCCTCTGTTCTCGTACCAATTTTTTTCGCCACTTCATTTTTCTCCGCTGTAGACATCATTGTGTATGTCCAAATAAGATCACCGTCGATTATACAACGACAAGGATTTAAAGATAATTTTTTCGAGCTTTTCACCGTTCGAAACTCTTTAGGATTCAAACCACCCAGATGCTCTTGATAAGAGAGCAGTACGTTTTGCAACATCAAAAAGCGTCGGTATACTTTCTCAGGCAGTGGCAAGCAATATCCAAGCGCACCATCCAATGTGCCGAAGAACACCAAGTGTTTATTTTCGTAGAGGAATGGTTGCCGTTGGTGTTGACCACGTTGATGACATTGCACACGAAACATTGTATTCACCGCCTGGCCGAGGTGATAATCAGATTTGCGTAGTAACTTCTGACCTCCAATAGATTCACGAGATTCTGGTTGGTACATGTAAACTATAAGGTTTTTATCCGCATCTGTCACTAGGAAACCTAAATTATTGTTGTCCACCATGAACTCAATATTATAGACTTGTAAATGATTAAAATCACGTGATGCAAGTGAAAGCGTGCGAAACTCCTCTTGGAAACGTAGTAAACTGACTGATTTGTAGACATCAGCGATTAAAATTAACGATTTAACAGATATTATTTGATGCACATATATGTTTGTGTCAATAAATGCGACTCCAATAAGATCATCGTCTTTCAACTGCCACAAATAGATCTTTTGACCGAGTGCTGTTACTAGAAAACCGAGTACATCCGAAATGGCTGATACAGGACCTTTTTGTTCTTTTTTGAAAACTTCTTTCAATTTGAATTTTGTTAACGGTTTGCCTGGTTCAGGTACAACTTCAATGATGTCGTAAATGTGTATGTTTCCGCGTGAAGTGATATCTTCGCTATAATTAAAATTTGTGCCAATACAAAGGTACTCTTTAAGACCGGACCGTGTGCCCTCATAAGCGAGCTTTACAATCTTAAATGCTGTCACGTGTTCCCATTCCTCGAATTGTATGGAAGCGTCTGGCACAATTTCCCATGTTTCCGGACTCATAAGCACCATTGCAAATTTAGAAGCACTAGGATAGATAAAGCGTTCGCCTTTGTTTTCTTCTGTCAATTCTTTGTCTTCACCATTGAAACGATAATACTTGTTAGTAGGCTCCTCGGTCTGGGTGATCAAGCAATAAACACGATTTTCACGATGATAGACAATCTGTCGCGGCGTACAACGCAACGGTACTTTACGCACTGGCCAAATAGAATCGTACGTCAAGTAAGTAGGCAGTACAGAAATCTTTAGCTCGGCTGTATGGTCAAAATATAAAAAGCCAAAGGGACAATTTACATTGTTGAACGGCGCAAAACTCCGCACGACACCATTTCCATAAAACTTATGTACACGTAGTTCACCCTTGGAGGTGAGGAAAAGAAAATGTGGATTTACGCCACAAACCATCACACCATTGTGCCCACTAATGTTGGCAAAATAACGCAATTTGCTGACATAACGCTCTTGCAAATTGTACGATTCCAGTTCGCTTTCCAAATCATCTACTTCCATACTAGTTGGTTGCACGTCCAACAAATTGAGTGTTTCTAGTTTTCTGAAACGTATTTTCAAATGACCTTTGGGATAGCGAAACACTTGATAGATTAGCAGCTCCAGACGCGTACGTATTAGAAGTAGCGGACGCATGCCYTGATTTCCCAAGCCAACCATGCTGATTTCCAGTGCCAAAGGCGAATTTGCATGCTGTGGCATACAATTTAAAAGTATGCCAGATTTGCTGTTCTCCTGATTGGTTAGTGGCACTGGCACGAACTCCATTGAGTCGCTAAGCACTATACCGCCATTTCCCACATCATTAACCAGATACATTAACTTCATATCGGGCATAGAATATATTTCCAAAGTGCCCGATTCACGAGCCGTGATCAGCCAGTAAGAGGGTTTTATTTGAGGTAGCAAACGGCGCCACCAATCAGTATTTTTTTGTTTGGATTGTTTTGCAAGATCGGCCAGACTGTTCATCTTGAAGGCGTTGCCAGATTCACCATATAGCAGATCTTCCTCATCTTCGATTTTCATATGCGGCTCCACTTTCATGTATCCCAAGCCAGCATACAATGAATTTCCATTACTGCCTGTGAGATTGAGTACATCATCTGACTTAGCTGTGAATAAGCCAGATATATCCTTGTATGCAGCTATTGCAATCACTGCAGGCACACTACTGATTGTATTCTTATTGATTGCAAGACGTGGAGTACCTTTAGTCTCACGTAAAGCCAATGTTATCACTTGTCCGTTTAGCACACGTAAACAAACATAAGGATCTGCCGTCGAGACTTGCACTACCGGCGAGCCCACATCGATAGGTACATTTTGTATGAGGCGCGTTCCTTGCAGCAGTCGGACATTACGTGTTGTTGCTTGTATAATGAAACGATTTTGTCCTAGGTTACCCACGAATATAGTTGGTTGTTGACAGCTAAACCCGGTATTTTCGATTTCGTTGATCTCATCGCCAGTCTGTAATACTAGAGACGATGAGCGTTGCGATAATATCATAAAGTCATGATGATCGTGACGTGTAGACTTTTTACTAGCATCGTCATACACAGTCCATACATCTAGGCAACCTTCCAGCTCAAAACTAGTAATAATTTGGGGTGTAATGCAATTTACGAAGACACATAAAGCACCGTTCTTGTTGTGACCACTGGAAGCAACGACTTCAATTTTTAGCTCAGCTAAGTTTTCTACGTGTGGACGTAATGTAACACCGTCTTCCTCAAATTCAACACGTTCGCCAGCACACATGAAGTTTATTGGTCCGACATTTAGCAAACTATCACAAACTTCGAAAATGTATTTCCGCAACTGAACCGATGTTTTAGCACCGGTTCCATATACCTAAAAAGCGGTTACCAATTAATTTTTAAAGGTTATAATTAAATCAATACTTTTACCTCCAACTCTTCGTCTTCGATACGCCTCGCTTTAGGTACAGATTCGTCGTTAACTGCAGCGTTAGCATCGTTTGTTTCCACCTCGTCCAACGTTATAACAGTACTCTGATCCTCTTCAGTAAAATGCAGCAATAACGAATTTCCCAATCTTGAACCCAAAAACAAATATTCTGATTGACAAACACACATACAACTGGTGAGAACACTAGCAGCTGCCTTATGAAAATGGAAATTTCGAACCGTGCGCATGGAGTCAACGCATAAGGTCAGCACATACAGTTCACCACCTTTAAGCGAGATCACTAGTTTATCAATATCAATAAATGTAAGATTGGCTGCATCAAGKGAGATCCGTACCCCGTCTTGTGGCTTGAGAGGGAAGCTTGTGCTATGATCTGCTGAGCTATTTAAACTCACACCATACGGCGGCACACTCTGATTAAGATAAATTATGGAATTCACGGTTGTGACGAGGCAGCCACCTATTGGCTTCTGTATTGGGAAAACTTGAAGACAATCAAATGGCAAGCCGGTAACTGTCCAGATTACTGGGTGTACTCGTTGTTGAATATTTAATGAAATGGCTACTAGTACGCACGTATCGGAACGTACACAGACACGTCCAGCAAATGTTCTTACTGGTTCGTAGAGAATCAGCAGTGTTGGTTCATAATAGCCGTATAGAAATTGTAAATCTAATACATTGTCAATTTTTTCGTCAAGTTCGCGAAGTGCTATTAAGTAGGAAGCTAATATTGGTGTACGAGCTACTAGTGCTGTAGGTGTTTTCTTTATGGGTTTCACATCCGCAAGCTCGATCTCATCTAAACTATTATCCTTTCGAAAGGGTAACACCACCAACTGTTTACCATAAACCAGCATTACAGCGCAACGAGAGTCTGGATCAACTCGTACCATTGGTATGAAGTAGCGTCCTGTCCATCCACCACGGACGTCGTCCTCTTCGAAAAAATGCAGTGAAAGTGTTTTTAGTGCAAACGTATCGGGGTCATGCTGTACTACCGATAACTTGGCATCTTTAAAACTTATAAGTAGTGCATCGCGTAGTGATCCTGCCAACGACACGCTCTGCAATGACATCACGTTACCATAAAGCGTATAGGTCGCCAAACATTCCAGCCGCATTTTCGGAGGTGTACGTAAGTCATTGATATTTAGCAATTTTTGGCGTTGAGCTGCATCTAGATGAGGGAATATACGATAWATCTTGAGTATATTTGCACCTGCTACGACGAGGTTCTCCTCAAAATTGTTGAAGAAATGACAGCAAATTGCAAATTCCACTCCAGTAGCGGGATGTGACTGTTTACACAGTGAAAACATGATGAACAACTGGCGTTATTGTCGGGAAATCTATAAAATAATCAAGTAAATTTGTAGAGAAATTACTAAAAATGTAAAATTATAATAAACAAGCAGCTGCGTACCGACTTATTTTTCACGCGCAAACAAAACATTTGCCGGCGCAGTCAGCAGAGAAAGACAATTATTTTACGTTCTCTTGTGCTGCATTTCTATCATAAACTTGGTAACACTTTGATGAAAAAAAATTGTTTGTCAGCATTGCTGTTTGCACGTTTTTTCAGTTTATTTTGCTATGGCTATTGACAGTTTATTGTGTTAGAACACGTTCTATGCGGTAGCAATTGAAAATAGTTAAGCTAAAATTAAAAGTTCCATTTATTACAAGTATGGAGTCCGAAGTTAATGGTTTTGCAGTCGAACAAAATAAAAAGCGTCAGAGGAAAAAGAAGAAAAATAGTAGATTTCTTCGAAATGCAAAGGGTTTTGCCAAACAAGGAATTTATGGTCGCGGTACCCACATTGATGATGATCAGTACAATTACTTCATTAATATTTTGGATGCAATGAAAAATGGATTTGACGATGTCGAAGAAAAAGGTATATTGTTGTTGTTGTAGCGACAGAGTTCTGCCGAATTGACAGTCCTTGACCGAATAAATATTCGGGTCCGTTCCGGTTACGTAGACCCGACTGTCGTGGGAACTCTGTCGCTACAACAACAACAACAACAACAAAAAGGTATATTTGTTTGTTTTTGGAACATGTTACATTTTACCACTTTTTATTTATAGTTAATATGGCTAACAACGTATTTGCACAAACGAATGAACAAGAGATTCATTTGGCATCCAATCAAATTGTGTGTAAAGTTCTCGAGTCGTTGATTGGTTTTGTGGACGCAGAAAACTTGGAACGTTTCTTTAATGTATTTGCTGGTAATTTTCGGCCAATCTGTTCCGACCGCTTCGCATCACACGTTTTGCAAAAAATGGTTGAAATAGCCTTTTTGAGAGCTTTAGGAAAATCGAGCCTAAAAAATGTAGGTGAAACCGAAGATAATACAGACGCAGCGGATCAACCCTCTCCACCGAAACGGCTCAAAACTGAAGTAACCGCTTTTAGTGAAGAATCGTATAACGCTGAATCTGACTTTAGCGCTGACCACCGTAGGCAGTGCAGCAAGTTTGTCGATCGTGTGAGCAAATTCTTACTTAACAATTTGGAAGATTTCGTTTGGGACCCCTGTGCTAATCATATTATGAGAACTAGTATCCTCAGCTTGGCTGGTGTACATGTGGCAAAGGTGGCGTTCGAGAAGGGTGGTGCTGACATGGCAAAAAATCGAAAACTGTACAATGTACCAGATGAGTGGTTGGCTGTGCTAAAGGAATTTCCACAACGATTAGAAATGTGGCCTCAATTCTCAGATTTTCCATACCAAGAACTATCCTCAGCTTTACTAGGGGTCATTTGTATTGCACTACGCGCAACAGACAAACAGCTTTTGAAACATTTTGGAAAAAAAATATTAATGGAAGCATTCCTTAAAGTTGAGCAAAGTGAGGAAGAAGAGGATAAGAAAATAGAAATATTGGACGACGACGAAGAGTCATCTGAGAAAATTGAGAAATTTGGGAGTAAAAATGCTGACAGCGTGGAAGAAGAAAAACATACTGTCAAGTTACCAAAGGTTTTTGAATACCAATCATCTGTTATTTTATTGGAAACTTTGATCACTATAGCTGGTCCAAAATTATTGACTCAACTTTATGCAATGCTCTTTACCGGACGCTTATCCTTATTAGCTAAGGAACAATTAACTAATTTCGCCGTGCAAAAGCTTTTGCAAAATATTAAAGAAAAGGAAGATTTTGAAAACGTGTTCAACGAACTAGTTAATGACATTGAAGATCTACTAAAAATTGGGCATACTGGTGTAGTAGAGGCGCTTGTTGGCGCCTGTCTACGCATCGGTTCGAAGCAAGCTCAAAGTATTGTATCATTACAAACAGCGCTTCACACACCTGCGAGCGATAAGCAAAAAGTTAAAAGTTTCTTTCATTGTTTAATCAAATTGAAGCCGTATGAAGTAACACATGCAGATAACAGCGCTTTCGTACATCTTCATGGCTCACTTATTGTTCAACACATTTTGCGATTCAATAAGCCTATTTTTTTGGTCAACTGCATATTAGACACACCTGCCGAACAACTAGTGACCATATTTAATACACCAAATGGTTCACATATCGTTGATGCGTTCCTACAAAGTAAATATATAGGAGAGAAATCTCGAGAGAAGTTCATTAGATACATGGAGGGTTTCTATGTGGACTTAGCCACCTCTAAGTTCGGTTCACGAGTTGTGGACAGTTGCTTTGTGGCTGCACAAGAAACCCAGAAAGCGCGTATAGTAAAAGAATTAGCAGATAAAACAAACATGCTAAAGAGTACAGCATTCGGTAGATTACTTTACAACAAATTCCGTGTTGAAACCTACAGACTGTCGGCGACGCAATGGAAAGCTAGCTTTCATGCGAATAAGGAGCAACGAGTTGATAAACTATTTAAGGACATTGTTAATTAACTTTTCATAATAAAAAAAATAATTTATTCGCACAGAATTCACAGCTTTGTCTTCTACAATTCTTCAAAGTGTTATTACATAAATAAATAAGTGTAATGGAAATTATTTTTAAATGGTTCACAACCGTTTGGTGATGAACGTTAAGTTCCTTAGCGATGTCATGGTTGCTTATGAGGCCGTCCTGGTTCATCGACTTTTGCAACGATAGGTGGACCAGAGCGAGGTGGATCTTCTACATCAAAATTTCCAGAATGGAAGCGAGCTTTACAAATGTCATTGGTGGCTTGCCTGGCATTTTTCCATTCTTTATACAAATATTTTAAAATAGTGCGAATATCTTCATTACTTACACTCATTTTTGAACTGCTGTAACTATTTTTCAACTTCCCCGCATTTTATTTATTTATTTATTTTTTTTTTGTTTAAATGAAGCTTAACACATAGATTTTCGATCTGAAATCTTAACAAAAAAATATATAAACGGACGGATTTGTTTAGTTAAAAAAAACATGAAATTTAAATGTATTTGACGTAATGTTTTGTCATGTCTCACTTAAGGGAAAATTAATAAAAACTTTTACTAATTGAGAGCTAACAATCTTAATGCCCTTATTATATATACATATACTGAATGTTTAAAAGTCAGTTATTTTAATATAGCATAAAAGTATTTACATATAAAAATATTAACACTATATAGTAATTTTCAATTGTACTAAATGTTGGGGGTTTTAATTTAAATACCCAAAAATTATTACTTTGTCCGATCTGGCTATAACGGAAAATGTTATAAAAACGCTAATTGTGGAGCGTGCTAGTAATAATTGGACATCCCTTTTATCCCTGTCACAAGTCTCTAAATTTTAAATTTTAAATTAGAGACAATTTTTGAGACGATTTTGAAATTTTGTTAGTGACAAAAAATTTCTCAATTGAAGACGAACATGTCTAATGAGCTTTTAAACGACATCTATTGACAACTTTCTCGACTACGCAATACTATAAATAGACTTTTCCCAAAAACAAAAAGTTTAATGTAAAACRTTTTCTACTGTGAATGTTTTAAAAAAAATCTAAAAAAGTATTCGATTTTCCGCTTTTAGTGTCACCCTGTAGAATAATAGCCGACTTTCATTCTCAAAATCAGCTGTTGGTTAATATTTTCATTTCGAGTGTAAACAAAAATTTTGGAAACAAATGGAAAATAAGGGTGAAAATAAATGATTTAAATAAACTTACAAAGAGTTATTATTAATATTTATTTTTAGGTAATAAAAATAAGACAGTTTCTTCCGATTCGACATCAAAAAATTCAAATTCTACCGAAGCAGCTCTAGATGAACCTCTTTTTCCCATAGCGCCAGGAAAAACTCGTCCAAACTATGGCACCAATAATACCTTAGAGCTTTTGGAACGCATCCCCACAGAAGTCGTAAATTTAAAGTTAGATGATGTATTGACTGCAGTAAAAGATGTAGATAACTTATGTGATTATCCGCGATGCAAAACAAAAACAAAACTTATGGGCCAAGATTGTGAGCTATGCCGTAAACGATTTTGCTTCAAACACGGATTGCCGGAGGTCCATGGATGTGGGGAGGCAGTAAAACGAGAGGAAAGAGTCAAATTCCTACACCCTAAACCAGCAAAGACCGTCCGCGAAGAAGCTGATCTTGCGCAGGCTAAGAAAAAGTTACAAGCCAAATTAAAAGATATGCAAGTAGGACGTATGCAAAAAGTAAATGGTGGCCCCCCGATGGTCGTGAAAGGTGGCAAAGGTGGGGCTGATGGAAGTGGTGCAGGCGATGGAAAGGGAGCAAAGCGGAAGAAAGGAAAATAAGTAATATATATAAATGTAATGTAAAACGCGAACAAGTTGACAAAATCAATAAAAAAAAAAGGTAAATTCTCGTCAATTTGTATATGAATAGAGACTAAAATAACGTTAATCCGTTTAAAACGTAAAATTTCGTCAAAAAATATAATAAAATTTGAAGTGCATTAAATTCAAACAAATTGACGATCATGTGAGTTTTGTTTAGTACAGTACTCTTAACAACTCTGTGTTTTTAGCGTCAGTTGATTTTGTTTGACGTTAATTCAATTTTGACGGCAGCAAGCGTCGCACAGAAGAAATCCACTTTTTATTGTTGTGAATGCTTAGTTATAACATTACATATCTAACTGTTTTGTATTCAACAATTAGTGATTATTTAATAAGTTAAACGATACAAAATATTGTGTGAAAATCAACCAGAAAGTGAGGGAAATTAAAAATCATACTTGAAAGTAGCGCGCCATGGATTTCCAGTTCGTGTTGCCTACCGCCAATGCAGAGCTGCTAAACTCAAGCGGAGATAGCTACTATGTGAAACAAGTTTATGCGCCAAATGAAATTGGGGAACGTTTACGATGTTAGTGAAACTTATTTATTTTTATATTTTAACACGTATTAATAAATGATTTTCTTTTGAAAGTGTGCAAACAAATGGTGCAACAAGGCGATCCGTTCTATCTCTTTGATCATTTTGATACATATTTTACCATAATTGACGGACGCGGTTGTGATGCGGCAACAGTTACCAATCTAATGCGATCCTTTGATTTACTGTACATTACTGTAGACAAGCTTGGTCAGAGGCTAGCGCCAATATTATCCTGCAGTGACACAGCACACAGTTTAGAAGACCGTCAAAAATATCTTAATTTGACAAAAATGTCACTATTTTTACAAGTCAATGTAGTGAGACGCATTGATAGTGTTTGTGCTCAGGTTCAACAACAACAACAGCAGAGTCAACAGAAAAAACGATCGAAACAAACTGAAACCCTTGAGCAATACCCTGACTGTCTCTTATACACATCTAGATGTGTATAAGAGACAGTTGATAGTGTTTGTGCTCAGGTTCAACAACAACAACAGCAGAGTCAACAGAAAAAACGATCGAAACAAACTGAAACCCTTGAGCAATACCCTGATTGGGATTCTAAGCGCGGTCGTTTTCTTGTACAACTTTTTAATATTTTACAGTTTCCGCTGGAAAAACTTTGGGATCCACCTGTAGCTGAAGAAAATTTTGTAAATTTAATTTGTGACATTTGCTATCGTACACTCGAGTTAATACAACCCCGTTCAGATAATCGGCATATTACAGATACGGTTTTTCAAATTTTCGGTACCGCCATAAAACGCTACAATCATGCGCTCACTTTTCCCGTGCGTGTTTTACAAATATTACGAACGACCGAACATGCTGCTCTATCAATTGCAAGCGGTATAAATGTATTACAGGAAGAGTATGGTATATCTAGTGTTTTCTCAGTGCTAATTAAGGATATTGTAGAGACTCTAACCGTCGATTCAGCTGATACGGTGGTATCAAGAAACTTTTCTAATTTTTTAATGGAATTAGCAACCATAGCGCCAAAACTAATGATACCCCATCTTTCTACATTATGTGATGAGTTGTTGAATTGCGAATCCCATACACTTCGAAATTGCATTTTACAAATTATGGGCGATGCAATCGTTGGTGAGCTAACCTCAGAAGAACTGTCAGAAGAATTGAAAGAGGCGCGAAATGAATTTCTTGAAAATTTATTAGCGCACATTAATGATGTATCAGCGCATGTGCGCGCGAAAGTTTTACAAATTTGGAATAATATGAAGGAAGAAAACGCGGTACCGTTGTCTTTCCAGTTAAAAGTGTTGTGTGAAGCTGTTGATCGTTTAGAAGATAAAACTTCCTCTGTACGCAAACATGCTGTACAGCTTATTAAATCATTTTTGGAACGAAATCCTTTTGCAGCTAAACTAACGTTAGAAGAACTAATAAAGAAACATGCGGAAGAATGTGAAAAAATGGAGAAATTAAGTGAAGTGTTGGCGGAGGAGCGTAAAAAAGCCGAGGAATTGGATGAGCAATGGAATGTGTTAATACCGGAAATATTACCCATTGTAGAGACACACTTGAAAGAATGTTAGTAAAGTTATTTGTATATATATGCACATATATATACATTTAATTCTATATAGATACATATTAATATTTATTTATACTTTTTGTTTTGCCTTGTATTAGGTACCGAAGATTTGCCAGAGAATACGCAAGAGAACTATGAAGATATGATACAACGCATTTCCACACTGTTGTTGGAGAAAAAATATCGCGAGGCAGTTAATTTGTTGCGAAAAGCCGACCATGTTGCCGGCAACGCTGAATTGCGGTATATATTTTCAAGCCATACAGTTTGRAGACTTGACTTAGAATTATAATATTTATTGCAGGCATACGCTAAAACTAGAAGAACAATGCGCCTACTATATGGCATTGTTAAAATCCTACATCTTTCTGGCAAACGGGTGCAAAGACAGCGTAAGTTTACTATTCATTTCAATAAAATCGTTTTCAAGAAGTAAACATACTTCCCTACAAATCATAGAACGAGGAATTGGGCACACAAATCAAGACTGTACAGTTTTTACAAGACTCGATCGATTTTTCTAAAGTCATAACAAAAGCTGTGCCAAAAATTCAAGAATTATTGCTGTCCAAAACTAACACTGATGTATTTGAAGCTGTTGATCTCTTTACGACCGGTTATTTATTTGGTATTAAAGGCACTGAAGGTGGTATGCGGCAGATGTTGTATCTGGTATGGTCATCGGATAAGGAAAAACGTGATGCAGTTTCTAATGCCTACAAAAAAGTACTATTCACTACCGATCAAACGGGCAGGTTGGTAGAATATTTTATTCACATATATGTGTATTTTCATACAAATTTATTTTGCTAATTTAGGGCACATGGCATTAAGGTCGTGCAGAATCTTATGAGGTTTCTTGAGGAACTCGAATATGGTCATTACGCAGCCATGGAGTGTTTGATGCGCGAATGGGTATCCACGGACGATATTGATGCTGCTATTATACAAGTGCTTTTTGAACGTTTTACGCAGAAATTAGAGGGCACTTCCGACAATGAATCTCGCYTAGCATTACAACTGCTGATAATGGCATCACATGCCAAGTCGTCCATTGCATCGGCAAATATTAATGTAATTGAAACGATTGGTTTGGGCGAACGTGCCAAATCCGATCCACGTATTTATACTGGTTGTATGGAGTTTATGCTGAACTCTATTGATTCAAGCGCACACTCGAAATTCTACAAACGTTATGAGCCAGATGCAGCTCTTGTGCAAAAAGTGATCGAATTCTTTCAACGGTATTTCTTTCATCCTGGCGTGCCAGATTTTGATAAGCTAGCAATGCGTACGTTGGAATTTTTCTATCACCTCTGTCAGACGCCGGATGTTATTTGTCAGAAAATTGTTGTTGTTTTATTGAAAAAATTCCGTGATTATGCTATATGTATCACCGATATTACACCATCGCAGCAAGCGCACGCGCTCGAAACACCCTTTTCGCAGCCCATACCGGAAACACAACCAACTCAGTCTCAGAGTGCTGCAGTGCCACAGCAAAAACGTATGCCTGTATTTTTACTAACACGTTTCCTCTTCACCATTGGCTATATGACAATGAAAGAGATGATTTTTCTCGATATCGATGTGTATAATAATATGAAATTCAGACAAGAGTTGACTGAATGCGAAGAGAAGAAAAAGAAGAACGCATTCAATACGAATAGACGAAAGACGGGGAATTTGAATATGTCAGCAACGGAATCGTTGAAACGATTGTCGGGTACAGCTGCCGAACCACAACAGGAGGTGAGTGAAACCAATGAGACAAATGTTTGTGTTTTTTTTTATTTTGCTTAATAATAGTTTTGTTAATTTTAACCTTTCAGCCAGACGAGGATCTTGTTGGTGCCACTGCTGAAGACAATATAGCTGAGCTTATTAACCATATCTGCGAGAATGTGCTACTACAAGACGAAAATTCACTGCTCACTAAAATATTTCCTTACGTCATGGAAATATGCAAATATCCAGTTAAGTATCGGGATCAATCACTGCAACAAGCGGCCACGCTTACGTTAATACGCTTCATGTGCGTGTCCTCAACGTTCTGCGAAGCGAATATGCCTTTCCTTATGAACATCTTGAATCACACGAAAAATATTAAGATCAAATGTAATATTGTAATTGGTTTATCCGATTTGACTTTCCGTTTTCCMAATATAATCGAACCCTGGACGGGTCACTTTTACTCGACGCTGCACGAAAGTAATACTGAACTACGACTGACGGCGGTGAAAATGCTTTCGCATCTCATTTTGCACGAAATGATACGCGTGAAAGGACAGATTGCCGATTTGGCGATGTGTATTGTGGACGCTGACGCGGAAATCAAGAAYATCACGCAGCAGTTCTTTAAAGAGATCGCCAACAAATCGAACATCTTGTACAATGTCTTGCCGGACATCATATCGAAATTGAGCGATACTAGTTTGAATGTCGAAGAGGAAAAATATCGCACGATTATGCGTTACATTTTGGGCCTGATACAAAAGGATCGACAGGTCGAAACTTTGGTGGAGAAATTGTGCTTGCGSTTCCCAGTGACACGTGAAGAACGCCAATGGCGCGACATTGCCTACTGCCTGAGTCTGCTTTCCTACAATGAACGCGCCGTCAAAAAACTGATAGACAACGTACAACATTTCAAGGATAAAGTACAAATCGACGAAGTATATCAGTCGTTCAAGTTGATCATAAGTAATACATCAAAACTGGCTAAACCCGAACTTAAAGCCGCCGTTACGGAGTTGGAAACACGTATCAATGAATGCTTGGAAGTAAATGACGGAAAGGAGCGCGAAGATAAGGAAGCTGGTGGTGGTGGTGGCGATTCGAGCGCTGGCCGTGGCGAGGCACGTGCCAAAACCCAAAAAGATAAAAAGGCAGGTGGTAGCAAACAACGTGCGGGCACTAGCCGACGCGGTAAGCGTGACAAATCTTCCAGCAGCGAAACAAMAAGTAGTAGTGGAGATGAAGCGCCTACAAAACAAAAACAACAGAAAAATGCGCGTGCGCGTGCAACAGTTGCGGATTCCTCATCGTCGGAAGAGGAAGAGAGTGCGCAAACAGCGCGGGGTGGACTTAGGACAGCAAACTCAGCATCAGCGGCGCGTGACAGAAGTAGAAAAGCGGCGAAAGTAACAACAAACAAACCGCGCACTGGTGCACGCAGCAAAGTTATCGAAGAATCAGCCAGCTCGGATGATGAAGAAGAGCAGCATCCCCAACGCAAACGTGGGCGTGCCAATCGCAAATGAATGGAAGCCATAAACATAGTTTAGAAACTCTAGAAAAATAACGCATCAAACGTAGTTTAGTTAATAAWAATTAAAGCAAATAAATTGCTAATATAAATTTAAAATTAGATTTACACCTATTATGTATTTATAATAGCGCGAGTATAGCTGCCGTTCGACAACAATATACCAAAATTTAGATTAGAGTGGATATTGACTACCCACAGAAGGCCGTCACCGTTTTATATATTTATCGCTTATATTATTAACCTTTGTTATATTAGCTTGTCAAAAAAGTCTTGCGGTATTTTCGCTAGTTGGCGCTGAGAGCGCGTAGTTCTAGTTTTATTCGTCGCATCGGGTTATTTCCCGCGCTAACACGTGTTTAATTGATTGTCGGTCGTGAGTTATAGCGTTGCAAACATGGAGCAAAATAAAGAAAAAATACGGCATATTTTACAGTACTACTACGATAAAGGCAAAAATGCATCTCAAACCGCCAATAAAATTTGTGCAGTTTATGGACCCGATACAGTTTCCATTTCCACCGCACAACGATGGTTTCAACGTTTTCGTTCTGATGTAGAGGTGGTCGAAGATGCGCCACGCTCCGGAAGGCCGGAATTGCGATAAAATCGCTGAATTGGTCGAAAGAGACCGACATAGTAGCAGCGTAGCATCGGTCAAGGGCTGGGCATGAGTCATCAAAAACCTAATGTGACAACCTAATATGTATGTCGAAATCGGGGAAACTGATCTTGTGCAGTTGCTTACACTATTTTGCGAATTTTGGCGTTTAAATACATTGAATATTACAAAAGAAAATATGTATACTCTATTTTATATTATTGCAACAAGTTTCTGTAATTGTTGTTGTTTTAACTGTTATCTAGTTTCCGTTAGGATGGTAAGGATTATCGAAGTTGTCGTCGACGTCATTTAACGGGAGGCCCAAAAACGTGCTGTTTCGACGTGGTCGGACCCGAGGGTGTCAGATGAGTGGAGTTGGCAGGACATGCAAAGAGATGGCCAGTGTCATGCGGAGACTCATTGCGCGCAGGACATATGTATGTTGGATATGTCAGGGTCGATTCTGGACAAGTAGGAGTTTAACCTGCTACAATATCCAGAACCAAGCTGCGCAAGGGTCACTCTCGTTTCTCGCAGCAACTCGAGCTCTTCATCTGCAATGGGTGGTGATTTGACTCCATGAGAGAGAGTCAATATCGCACAATCATCAACGTACGAGGTTATGGTTTTGGAAACTCCCACTGGTGGTTTTGGGAGTTTCGAGATATAGAGATTAAACAGTAGCGGGGAGGGGACACCACCCTGCGGAACACCCTGTTTAATTCTTCTCAGTTTATATTTTTCTCCTCGAAACAGTACGGATGATTGACATTCCGCTCAAGTAGTTCATTGTTCACCTCTTCAGTCCTGAAGGGAGCGTAGTTTATTCGACGTCATGCAGTAGCGTTGTGTGATAGACTGTGTCGAAAGCTTTTGTCGAATTCAAGACTACGAGGATCGTTCTCTCACAGGGTGGTTTCTGGTAGATGGCACGAACTATCTGAACGTTTATGACGCTAAGTGTTGTGCACTTTTCGGAATGCATGCTGGTGGTTGGGTGGGCTCAGGTGGTGAGTGAAGGTCGGGAGTAGCAAGGCCTCAAAAGTCTTCACTACTGGGGAGAGGAGAGTTATCGGACTCCCCTTTGTTGGTCGGTTTTCCAGGTTTCAGTAGTGGAATCACTCTTCCGACTTTCCACACATCGGCTATTTGAAGAGTGGTCAGCGACAGATTGAGGACCTTGGTAAGGTAGCTTACTCCCGTCGAGCCAAGATGCTTTACCATAGGCATGTTGATTCCACCAGGGTCAATGGATTTAAACAAATTAGTTTTGTTGATGAACATTCTGAACCTCCTTATTGGTGAAAGTAAGTGGCGCGCAATCTTTTGACATTTTGCCCAGGCCGTCGGGTGGCCGTCACTTGGTTTTGTCTACCGAAGGGTGCAGTGCGAATTGYCGGCTAAAGTAGCTCGCCGAATCTCCAAATTGAGATCCCTTATTCGGGGCTCCCCGGGATCGGCATGACGTAAGGTGTCGCGGTCATTAGCTAAAACGGAGGTTGGAGGTCAAGTCAGAATGGGAGATATATGGCCTGATATGATGTTCTCTGTTCCTACTCGTGAGTGGCGGCGTAACTCGTGGTCCAGTCTCTATGTGTCTTAAGGCCTGAGGAGTTCTTAAGATGGCTCCATCCATTGCATGCATTACACCTGACGGAAGTGGAGGAATTTTTCTATCAAATACCAGCTTCTTACGGATTAAAGTATCATGTTCAAAACTTCACATTAATATTTCAAAAACTGAAGGACTAGCTCGAGTATATGCTGAAAGGCAGACGAACACGCCTAAGGCTGATACTTTATAGGGTCTTCAGTGTTTTCTTCTGGATAAACAAACTTATTGCGATATTACATATGTATATATTCATTTAAGACACATTCATTTTCAGTCGGATTCTAATACTATAAGTAATCATATTTTTCACACTGCAAATGCAACACTCAATAGTTCTGCCAGCCATGCAAGACTGTAGCAAAATCCAAGAATGTATAAAACCTGCTATACGAAAAGGCTTTCTAAATGAGTGGGGGAGCGGGCAAACCCACTCATGTATTCATTCATCAGCCCAAACGTCTGTTCGGTGTTAATTAATCCACCAACCAAAGTCAAAATATTATGAAATGTGATACAAAGTGATGCAAAGTGCAATAACAGGCACCGGTTGAAGCGCAAACGTTGCGTGCGGCGGCGGCGGTGGTGATACAGACGACTGTACGTCTGCACGTGTCTGGCATTAGGCGGTCGTTGGTACACTCGTTAAAATAACAGTACGTTTGCAACAAATAACACCCACCAAGCAGCCGGTACTGTGCATGAGATTGAGTGGTTGGCAACGCGACAAAGCGGTGTCAGCCAACCAGCGTGCCGTATTCGGCACGTGGGTTAACGGGATAATGAAGATGAAAATGTATATTATACATAAACGACCACTAAGCTGACAAAATGCGGCGGTGATGAATAATAACTACACAAAAGACAAATGATAACAAAACATAACTGCTACATACGACATACATATGTATGAACAGTCAACAAACGGAGACAATATGCCAAAAATTCCAGCAAGATTTGCACTCTTGAAGGGAGTTGTCAAGGACTACAGACCTTCAGTCTTTCACTGCATGAAAGTACATACATAGGGATATGTATATGTCATATACGTACATATACATATACATATTTAACTCTTATTTGGATAGCGATTTTGTTGTTGTTTGTTTGGCATGAGCCTACAACCACTACAAGCCGTTTCTTAGCAACTTCTTAATGAGATTTTCAACGCCACTCGGCACACATTCAATATTAAGCGGATGTGTGGGAAATTTGAGTTGTGCATTTTAATATCTTATTTCGGTTGATTTAATTATGCACTAACAACTATCCATATAAATATGCAATATGAATTTTTAACTCGTTGGCGCAGAGCATAGCAGCCAACACCTGTCAAACACTTACTAATATAAACGTCAAAGGATATAACAAAAATAAATAAATATACAAACATATATTCTTTTTCCTGCGAAATCATTACCATCACAATTAATAATGGCTATCCATTAAAGACGGCGATGCGCCTGGCACGTGATGGATATGATGCAGCGCTGTAGGTTTGGGATAAGTTAGTTAATTCACTGTATAATAGACAAACATACTTATATACAACTTACAAATAGAAATAAATGATAGGCATGTCTAAGATCCAATTCCAATTTCTCAACAAAAGAAGACCTCGTAACTTTATCCTTTTACGTCAAGACGCTTAGCGATTATATATTCTTTGGCGTTAGATTTTTGACATCTAAAGAGAAATGAACCTTAGTTACGTAAAAAAAAGTGTAAAATTGCTTATACTACCAAATGTAAAGGCCTCCAACTAAATAAATTTCATTATTAGAAATTAAGGGCATAAATAGAAAGTAGGACCACTATGGTACCAATCATAATGTGGTTAAAAAGCAGAAGATATTCGATTAAAACCCAAAAATGTAGCTGTAATCTCATTTCTTCGAGGACCTTATCCGTCCTATCCTTCACTAAATAATTTTTTCCAGTGTAATTTCAACACGGTTTTATATTGTGTAAAACATTTTTTCAAATTATATATTCTCCATTTTGATCCAATACCTTTTGCCTTTTTTCGGAAATATATTCATTCCATGCTCATAAAAATTTTGATCCTTACAGTCCTGATTTGAGAAGGAGGTTCTCGCATCCAAAAAACATAGACCGGAACAAGCAATAGTCGGCAGGCTATAAGTCCGGAGAATATGGAGGGTGTGGTAAAACATCTCATTCAAAAACTTTTGAAGAGTCATCAAACTTGTATGAGGTCTCACGTTATCTTGGTGAAACACAAACGATTTTTTATTGATCAATTCTGGCCTATTCTGTCTGAGTGCATCACTAAATTTTCAGAATTAATCGTGGTATTGTTGGGCAAAAGCTCAAAATAAAAGAACTCTTTAAAATCCCAGTAAACAGACAAATCAACCTTTTTTGGTGACTATCGACCATCAAAGTGGTTTGATCCATCCTTTTAAGATCTTGATCTCTTACGCGTTTCATTTTTGTAAACAACCCACTTTTCGTCGCCAGTAACAATGCGCTTCAAAAACGGATCACTTCCTTGATGTGTTATAAACATATAACAGTCATTAATACGAAGCAATTTTCATTCTGTAAGGACATGAGGAATCCAAACATACATATATCAAGCTTCGAAATACGGGTTAGACAAATTTAATCTTTCAGCCAACCTCAAGATTGAAGTTGTCGGAACGAAATTTTGCCAACGAATTTTGGCATTGGCACCTGCAACATCTTCTCTGTATACATCATATAATTTTCGTCTTGCTTAAGTTGCACCTTTAGGTAGCAAAACAGTAAAATAAGCCGAAAATGCTGTTTTCGATCTTCCAACTTCGATGGTTCACCAAAAAAAAAAAAACTATTCCACACAATTTAAGAAAAGTTTTTATAAACAAACCTTATTATATCAGCTGTTCAAACATGCTTATTAAAAAAATACTATAGGTCACACATAGATGGTTTAATTCCAATTCCCATCCTCATCTCTTCCATCACTCTCCAGTTTACTTTCTTTTTAAAGCGTTTTTTGCACGTTTATGTTATTGTTGTTATAGAAAAATATTTAACCTCTATCCTATATATGTAATAAGTTAGTTTCTTAATTTATGGGTCTTAATTTTGACAGTTGAGATACAAATCCTTTAGTATATCTGAAAATCTGAAGATTCTATCCTCAAAATAGTCGGTCGTAATATTATTTTTACTAGGCCTTTTATTTCTTATATTTTTTCTACAGCAAATATATTGACGTTAAATCAAGGAACCTCTATGTAGTATGTTGTAGAATTACTGGTGTTCTTAAAAGCAAGGACACTTATTGACCACCGGTCCCTTACGATCTTCTACTTGTGCCGTTTTCGCTAAGTCGTTTCTTAAAAAATCATAAAACTGTGCAGAATATAGCAGAAAAGGATTATTATTAAAAAATCTCATTTCTTATAATAATTTTTCTATAGAATGGGCCAAAGCAACACTTTTCATTCATCACAAAGATTAATTGTTTATTTATAATAAGCCGCACATACAAAAAAGTGTGACAAAAAGACAAAACAAGACCATAAGTAGGTGTTAAGTGAAAGAAAATCCGCTTAGTGGATAAATGAACATTATTGGAAAAGTGTAGGGTGAGAAGGGCTCACCTCTACGCATGTGAGTCTTCACTTTGTATGTTTAATGATTATACCTCTCATACATTGGCATGCTTCCACACGATTAATTGGGATTATAGTCGAGAGCGTAGCGTGGATGTTAAATGAATGACTCGCGTTGATTTTTTGTTTTTGCCACATATTTATATGTTTACATATGTACGTTTTTGTATGTAAATTTGTATATAGAAAATATGTATGTATATAATGCTAATAATCGGGATCTTCATCCAACTTGAACGATGAAACCAATAAAGCACAAGCCACTTTTATCAGGGATTACTCCTCTTGTCTCGTGATCAATGATTACTTCAGAGCTTGGATACCAAGATGGACCTATGCAGGTCAGTTTCAACTCTTCCTAGGTAGAGAGATGTTTACAATTTTGTAGAAAGCATCAAGTTATTTGGTTTACCTTTTATAGACTCAAGTTCTCCAGAGCCGTAGAGCCTGCGTCCATGTCCCTATTTTTGGTGTGCAGTATGTACATATCCTAGATACAAGGTAATTTGCTGCCAATTCCCCTCGATTTTCCGGATTGAGCAGCCCATACTTATTTTCTATAGCCCTTCAGCTTTCCTTCCATCCGCGGCAGTTAAAAAAAGTTATGTTTTGCGTCATCTAATGAATCGTCTTATTCCTCTTTATCCCGTCTGGAGAAAGCAGAACTAACGGCGCGGTTGTTGACATCATCGGCGTACGCGTAGCTGTACACTCTTATAGAAGATTATACCTTTTCTATATAGCTCTGCAGCTCGAATTATTTTCTCCAAGAGTAGATTGAAAAAGTCGCACAATAGGGAGCCCCTTTTTCTGAAACCTCGTTTGCTATTGAACGGCTAGGAGAGGTCCTTCCCGATACTGACGGTGCTTTTGGTATTGCTCAGCTTTAGTTTATACGGCGGTATTAGTTTTGCGGGGATAGCAAATTCAGACATAGCGGCATAGAGGCAGCTCCTTTTCGTGCTGTCAAAAACAGCTTTGTAATCGACGAACGTGTGTGTAGAGACTCTTTTCACCGGTCTTTTTCCAAGATTTGGCGGATGATGAATATCTGGTCAGTTATTGATTTTCTAGACCTAAGGCAACACTTATACCGATCAGTTAGTTTGTCGACGGTGGGCTTTAATCTTTCACACAGTACGCTCTATAGAACCTTATATGCGATGTTGAAGAGGTTTATCCTACGGTAGTTGGCACAGA
The DNA here is from genome assembly GCF_001853355.1 of Bactrocera latifrons. Taxonomy (NCBI): domain Eukaryota; kingdom Metazoa; phylum Arthropoda; class Insecta; order Diptera; family Tephritidae; genus Bactrocera; species Bactrocera latifrons. The sequence goes on from NW_017535352.1 coordinate 72,543, forward strand.
TTGTGGGCTCACCCTTTTCGTGGATTGGGCAGAGTTCGCTTAAATTCCAGTCGTTGGCCATGCTTTCGTCCGACCATATTTTGAAAAGAAACTGATGCATGCTCCTTATCAGTTCTTCGCCGCCGTATTTGAATAGGTCGGCAATCCGTCGGCTCCGCAGTGTTTCTTAAAGAAGAACTTTTCTACACCTCCGATCAGTTTAGCGGTCAATCCTCCTATGCTCTCTTTTTTCCATCCATCTTGAAATAGTTTGTTTCTTCGCTGTTCGCTTCCTAACATGTGTATTTCTGTTCCGTCATTTTTCCATAACCAGAGTTATCTTCTCCCGTTTGGGAGTAGATCTATTGGAATTACGGTGTTATTCACCAGCACTACGGTGTCCTCTGTACCTTAGGAATTGCCTACTGCCTACGTTTCACGTTTAACGTATCGGCCCATATTTCGTTATCATTCGTACTTATTGCGTTGTTTCCACGAACAATTTACTTATCCTAGCAAGTGGAGCCCAAGTATTTGCCATAAGTCTTGAAAGTGACGTGGTTATAATGGCTGACTTTTTAGACGCATGCTGGAGCTGAACCCACTATGTGAGTTTGTTATGTATTTTTACATTATATACCATATATTATATTGTTTTCGTTGTTTGGATAGTTTCTTAATGAGCTTGCTTGTTCAACTCGAGCGGGATATATTTCCTACTAAGCAGGATCAGCTCAGTCTTTTCCGCCGGTCGGTATTACATGCCGTTAGACCCCAGTCGTCTGGCATTTCTGTTCCATGTATGGATCCCTGTGTGTTCTGTTAGAGGCCGTCACTTGTATTTGAAATATTATTTTTGTATCCGCTATAACGCCTAAAAAGGTTACTGATATTTGAGAATTGTGTAAAATATATTGCCAAATTTAATTTTTTGCACAATTTTATTCCATAATTTTTTGTGCTTTGACTTTGTTTGTCAAATTTAAAAAGTGATCTAAGTAGAGGAAGTTTTTTAAATAGCCTCTTTCGAGATCTTAAATTTAAAACCCACAAAATACTGCTTTTGCAGAACCTTTCCGAGCGACAACGCTTCGCTCTATGGGCTCTTGAAATTTTGTTCAGCGATGAAGCCCATTTCTGGCACGATGGGTATGTAAACAAGCAATATTTGCCGCATTTGGGACGAAGAGCAACATGGGAAGATTCAAGAGCTGCCCTTTCATAAGAAAAAAASAACGGTTTGGCGGTACTTTGTGAGCCGGTCTTCAAAAATATTCCCGCTAAGAACGTAATCGTCACTGGCGACCATTATCGCGCCTTGATAACCCACTATTTTTTTGCCTTAAATTGAAGCTCGCAATTTCGGTGATATTCGGTTTGAACAAGACGGCGTCAATTCACACATATCACATCAATTTATTGAAATTACACGTCGGTGAGCACATAATTTCACGTTTTGAGCACATAATTTCACGTTTTGGGCAGGTCCATTGGTCAGCAAGATTGTATGATATCACACTTTTTCCTATGGGGATTTGTAAAGTCTAAAATCTAAACGGACAATCAGCTTTCGGTTCAGAGCTTGGAGCAAAGCATCACGCGTGTCATTCGCTAGTCACTAGTCAATTGCTCGAACGAGACGTAGCCGCGGCCAACATTTGAAAGATATAATTTTCAAAAAATAAATGCCAACGAATGTTCTTTCGAATGATACTAAACATTTCCTATTATGTTAGAAGTTTCTGGGGCCTATTCTGTAATTCGATTCGAAACAAAATTTACTCGAATTCGGATTTTTTATRTTCCGTAACTCGATTTTCGGATTTTCAAGCCAATTTTCGAATAAAATATTCGTTAGCTTTTGAGTCGTAGAAAGCAAAAACGAAAATTGTACGTATTTATTCTGGCACAGGGTGGTACAACTTTCGAAAAATTATAAAGTAGATCCGATTTTCGAATAGAATACATTTACGAACCGTGTTTTTTTTTTTTTTTAATATGGAACCTTGAAATGCATCTCCCTTTAAAAGTATACAAAATTTTTCACCTTTATGTAATGGAAAAACAATTTGCAATTTGTGTATAATTTCACTTTTTATCATTTTATTTAAATTTTTTAATTTTTTATAATTTATTTTTTTGTATGTATATAATGTTTTTGTTTTAATTTTCATATTTTTAGTTTTGAACGTGTTTTTTATGCTATCATATAATACATTCAAATAATTTAAAATATTCGATAGTTTACCAAAAAATAAAAGCTATATATCTATGTATGTATGTACAACTAAGAAAAAATATGATTTCACTTGCACATATTTGATTTTATTGATTGATTTAATTTAAATTGCCACTATTTACAGTAATAGTATAATGTAATATTACAATTATTTAAATACTTTAAATATCTCCTTTCTTATTTTCTCTAATTAAAAGTTCTTTTCGATTATTATTACGGTGATTTATTTTTACAATTTACATGATATCGATATATTTTAATTTTAATTTGCGTCTATGTTTGYTATACAATAACCTAATATATTGTGTTACTACTATTTGTTGTAATAGGTATTGCTAAAAAATTGCATGCAATATTATTTTCTTTCTGTGTACCACTATGGGGCAAGTTTACAGTTGTGGGTTAATAAAATGCTCTGCAGATTTTAGTGCGAGTTTGAAGTCAGTTCCTTTCTTTTCCTTATTTAAATGACAGGACAGCTGATATTTGTTTACATTTTTGACAACTTTGCTTGGAATTACTGAAAAATTACAATTTTATTTTGATAAAAATAAAATCCTTAAATATCCACCAGAAATAACAGTGAAATATTAGTATTAAACAAATTTTCTACTGTTTCCAGCTATTCTGTTAAAGAATTTCGATAATCAAACAGCTGTTGTCTTGAAAACAATATAGTATTAAAGTCAGAAAAATACTATTTAAGTGCTTTTAAATGATAAACATAATTATACCCCCACAATGAAGACCTAACCTTTTTTTATTTAAATAATGTCTAACTACTGCAACACAGYAYARTACAGGGTGTGCATGCTTAGGGAAAATTTCAATTTCATTGCAGCCGTACAAATATCACTCATTCCCTTCAAAGCCTCATGCTACCAACTGCTCTATTTGCGTTATTTAAGTTTTTTCGATTCACTGGTTCGTTCTAAGTACAAACTCGCATCATTTCATTTAATAGTAGAAATTCGTCGATTGTTGCAATTCTTGCCGCATGGCCGCCACTGCTGTTTCTGCCGCCGTCATACCCGCCTCATTGGCCATTGCTGTATGCTCAGTGCCCACAGTCGACGTCGCCGTAGCGGCTGCTGCTGCTGCATTGGCCATCCACTCTGCTGATGTTTCCAACTAAAATCATAAATGCTGATATTCACTCATATCGTAGATGGGTATCGAACCCATGACGCTGTGCAGGTGTGGATATGCGACCGAAAGTGGCGCCATTTGTCCAGCTGCCGCTGCCGCCGCCGCTGCAGCAGCAGCAGCATTATTGCCATTTTTACTACTCGACGAGGCAGCGGCAGCAGCGGCCGCGGCTGCAACAGCTGCTGTGGTGAGACCGCTGCCCGCACCACCTGAACCACCATTGCCGCCCGAGGTGGGTGAGAGWCCTACCAATTGTGTGGCATTCAAGCTATGCGGGTGTTGGTGATGTGCCTGTTCCATGCTCGCCGCTGCGCTGGCATGATGTGTTTGTGGTAATTGTGCGGCTACGGCGGCAGCAGCTGCAGCAGCGGCAGCGGCATGGTGRTGGTGATGATGATGRTGATGGTGATTGTTGTGTGTCGTAGTTGGTGATAACTGTTGTGCTTGCTGTTGCTGTGATTGTGTGTGCGCGGTGGGGTGTTGTTGATGATGTGGCGATTGGTGCTGATGCACTTGCTGCTGTTGGTGGTGATGATTGTTATTAGCTACATTATGCGTTTGTTGCAATAAAGAACCCTCCATCTCGGAATCACTGGATGAATCCAAATGTTGTTTGTCCGATGCGCCGCTGTAATGAGAAGATAGACGGAGAATTGTATTAATTCAGCASTAATTTGGTTTATTTTATGAAAAATTAACTCTGTCAGGCACATTTCAAAAAAAGTTCATGTAATATAGGCCTTAAAGCGAAAATGCCCAGAAAAAAGCCTACTCTAAATGCAAAAACATTCACTGCACGCCTGATTATTGTGCGAGAAAAATTGAAACTGGACTTTAGGAGATTGGAAAGGGATTATCTTCACTGATGAATCGAAAATGAATGTGAATCAGTTAAATGGAATCCAGTACGTTCGGAGGCAGCTACAAAAAAACTTGCTTCAAAGTACTATGATACTAGAAATAAAATTTCCAGTGGTTACAGGGTTTGGGGTGGTATTTCCTACTAATGATTTCTTCAATGCGTCTGGATATACTGACAGTATTAAGAACTTTTTGGTGTCAGCAATGGCTGTCTTGATTCCTGTAATCAACGACCCAGCCTTTCAGGATGACTCTGCGCCGTGCCACCGAGCAAAAGGTTAAAACATTTCGTTATAACCAGTCTCCCTTTCTCTTCCAAATAAACAATACAAAAAAATCTTTTTTTCCATTGTATTTCAAAAATCCAAGATCCACCGGCAGGAACCATCACTCTCGCCAGAAAAATTTAGAATAACGTAGATGTCTATTCTCGCAATTGCTGCCAAGTTTGAGCTTATGTATGGTTTTGTAACGGTCAACGAAACATGGCACCTCTTGTAGACTTTAGAGGTAAAGTGAACTCAACCCTCGAATCTGCTCCGAAGAAGGTGTAGTCTCAAGAAGAATAAAACGATAACAAGGCTTTACTTTTTCAAATCATTTGGACGGCGAATTGCAGAAAAGCGGCCTCATTTGGCAAAGAAAAGTATGGTATATTAATAAACCATTGCTCTTTAAATGGAACTAGTCATAGAGTTCMATTTTTCGTCTCTCCGCAATACTATCATAACTTAAACGTAGTTTATTCATGAACTAGAGTATGTACATACATATGTAAATAGGTCCGACTTGTTAGCGAGTAGTAAATTTCAAACCAGCCAGAAATCGACTTGTCTGCCTTTTTATACATAAACTTCTGCATCTAACAAATTTCTTCACACAACACGTTCAATGAATAATTTCGTCGCTGTTAAGACCAATCAAATTGTTGCCGTTAAAGAAAATTGCTGATGGCAATGCTTTGATAAAATCTATAGAAATCGTATCTAGCTTCCTTGCAACAACAAATAAACGACTTAACCACAGCTACTTTGCACTTAGGGCTCCCCTACATTCGGAATATCCCGTGCAGCATCCCATTAACAACGCATTTATCAGAAACTTGTAAATAGGTATGTATGTATCAGTATGAATACATACATAMATATGTACATATGTACGTAAAATAAGCATATTATTGCTTTTGTTGTTGTTTGCTTTATATTCGTCAATTGTTGGTTCGTAGTTTGGCTGCCGTTGCCGCTGCTCTTTTCAGGATATCAAATTTCACGCTGCAAAAAGAAGTGCACAACAACAACAACAACAACAGAATTTACTAAACAAACAAACAATGACAGTCAACAGTCTCGGCCTCGCTTCAGCTCCGAGTATGGCTACGGTTACGGGTGAGATGATATTATTGCCTGAACCACTGAGTTGAGTGATGGGACACAACGAGCAAACGCGAAACATTCATGCGTTTATTGCTGTTAAATTTGTTCTTGCTGTTTTTGCAGTTGACGCTACTGTAGAGTACATAATGATAATGCGGTTGACGATGATGATGCTGCCGATGCACCAACGAAGATGCGAAGTAGTTGTTCCAAACAGCTCTGTATAGCCATACACATAGACACATTATACATAATAAAAGTGTAAATTTACCAACACRATACGTACATATGTATGCATGTACATATCTAAATTTGTATGCATTCGCGATAATGTCAGTACTGTTTCAGAATCRTTTCTAGTTGCGATTGCCTGTCTCTGTTCTCATACAAGATCAACGACAAGCTGGCTGGCTGATCAACGTGTTGATCATCTGATGATCTGTGATGTGACGACAAAAGGCCCTACAACAAAGATGTCGGCGCAAATAACTAGATCTGGGTCATCAAYGAATACCAAGTACATAAATGTATACAGATATGCGTGTGCATAAGTTACTCATAAATTATATGTATGTATAGTATGTTTGTATACAACAAATATGTATGTACAATTCGGAGTTATCGAAAATAATGCAATCTGAATGCTGTAAAACTGCTTGATTTTTATTAAAAAGATGATTCATCGAGATACCAAAAAATATATACAGTGGTGATCAGAAATATAAAGGTGATTTAAGGTTGAAAATAACATATTTTTCGTATCAGAAGCATTTTTTCACGAAAMAGCAAGATGTTTCAATTTCAGAAGTAGTTTAAGGGTAGCGTACTAAAAAATGCTGAACTAATTTTCAGAGGCTGTGTTGGCGACGGTTTTCGGGTGTTTTAGATGATTTTCAATTGTTTTTATTATTTCCGAAAAWGTGAAAATATTGTAGGATTTTACATTTGACGAATAAATACTAGATATGTAAATACCAAATTACAGTACAACATGAATATTTAGGATTACTAACTAACATTAGTTAGGATAAGAGAAAACGTCGAATTCGATTGCACCGAACCTTTCAGAAATAAAAAAAATGGCTTGATTCCAATTCTTCAGTTTGTGTGGCAGCTAGCATATGCTATAGAGATCCGATCTGAACAATTTCTTTCAATTCCTATATGCTGTAGAGATCCGAATCGGCGGTTCCGAAAAATGAGAARCTTCTTGGGGAGAAAAGGACACTTGTAAATTTTCAGGTCGCTATTTCAATAACTGAAGAACTAGTTCTCTTTATACCGACAGACAGACGGATTCCAGAAAAGTTTCTTACTTTATCGTAAAATAAAAATACTAGAAACTACATTACTTTTAAAATACAATATCTCACACATAAACAAAACGACTTAAATTGAATTGAAAACGAACACCGGAAATATWTAAGAGATTTCGAATTCGTGCTGCACTTGATCGAACGAAACAATAACAGGACGGTAAAAAGTCAAAAGTCTGGCGGAATGAGCCAACTGAGTATGGCACGAGACAGATAGATTACGTAGAGGCGTTTCAAAATTCCCCAGAGAGTTCGCTCTGAGAGTGAGTTTTGTTGAGGGTGTCACAGCAGCAGTTCATRTACCTGCATGTATGTATGTATTATACATACATTTATGCGATCAAAACAGTTAGAGAAACGCAGAGGAATACGAGAGCATCCACTTTAAGTGTACAATTACAATATGCGGGGGAAACGCTAATCGCATTTTAACGCGAGACTGTCAATTTTGACTTTTATATGTACGTGTAGGCCAAGTWTTGTATGCATTATTGATATCAACATATGTTCGATTGGTGGGAATTGTGGTGATGATATATTTATGTATATGCGAGGGTGTAAAAATATTTGACAAATGCGCCTGTATGGAATTTCACTTTGGGGAATTGGGAAGTCGTGTTTATGTTACTGGAAGCAGTTAATTGTAATTGCCGTTGCGGATGTAGTTGTTGCAGATGATTGTTGTTGATAGATATGAGTGATTTTTCGGTTAATTCCTGTATTTCAGTGGAATGTGTGAAAATGTAAAKACTCTAGAGACCGCAAAAGCCATATTGTATAAGCAACAGCTGAGATCTTGTCGTGGCTTGAACTGTAGTTATGCATATCTAAATATACTACTGGAAGGATGTTTGCATAGTAACAAACATTAGTATGTTTTTGACGCAAGCACTCCATAATATTGTACATACATACACATGTATGTACGAGTATATACATAAATATTTTTAGTAAATGAAATTTAATAAGCAAGTTATGGTTAGCTCCTTTAGAAGAGAAATTAAATTCAAAATATATTTTTTTATATTTTGTATTACTGTGGATATCCGAATTTATAAAAGGTGAAGAGGTTAAGTTTCAACGGTCAGCTTGTATGACAGTATGTATGTATGTACCTATGTACATATGTATATGCTATAGTCGTCCGACATTGTCGATTCCGAAGAGTGAGCTGAGTGGCGAGAAAAGAACGTATGAAATTGCCAGATCGATATCTCATAAACTGAAGTACTAGTTCCCGTATATACAAATAGACGGATGTCTCCGACGTTTACTTCAGAACACATTTCCTAGTCACATTTGTACTATATCATATTCGTTGGTGTGATCTCTCTGTATTCATGTATGCACATATGTATGTACATACATATATTTATTTTCACCTGGACGGAATTGTTTTCAAGCCACTTTGCTCTTCTATAAGAATAACATAAAAATTCAGCTGATAGCCTAWGAAGCTAGCGCTGCATGTTTTAGGTTGTACATATGTTATTAACATTGTATAAGCCTTTATTAATAATAAAAAAAAAACATAAAAATTGTGTACCTCGATATGGCGAAATTATAGTATGAACTTCATACTAGCAAGATCAATGCTGCATTCGCAATCTATAATCTCTTAAGTTACCCAAATCTTTAGCCTACAAGATAAAGATCACATACACTTAGCACAAAACATGTAAATATACATAGATATCTAATGACATGATAGTGCTATAGCATACAAATACATTTTAACCAAAAACTGTATTTTTTCAATTAAACAAAAATAATTTATTTTCGAAAAATTTTGCTACTAAATAATACACATAATTTAATATTTCAACATGACCACCCACACTTGTCCCCCATAAATTTGCGAAGGCAAATTTGCTATATGTATACATATATATGTATGTAGGTATATGTATGTAAATTTAAACGCGTTGCGTCTCCACCACTTGACACTCGCCGTACGCGTCATTGTAGTCGTCATTGCTTTACTTATTTCTTCGCGCTGGCGTTCGTGAAGAGAACGTCCATGCCACAAATTGCCGACCAATTCTGTTTATTTGTGCTTTGTTTTATCGGGTTTTATTTTCCTTTTTTTCATTTATTTTGTTGCTTGCGAATTTTAATTGTTTATTGTTCTTTCCGCTTCATTTCGTTTGAATGCCACCAATGGCGCGGCGAGTACCAACAATCACAGCAAGTGAGAAGTGTAAATAGACGTGAGTGAGTGGGTATTTTAAATGATTAAAGAAGAACAAAAGAAATTTGAGGTACAACAACAATACAATGGAGAAAAAATATTTATTTATGAAGAATCGTAGAGAAAATTGCAAGTGTAGTTTTAAATTTCAAAACAAAAGTACAAAAATATTATGTAAAATGATAAAAGTTAATCTAAATATTTAACTGACAGCAGTCAGGCATTCTTAGAAACCTGATTGCCTGGTATAGAGGAGAAAATTGCTATCCATATCCTGTAATCGATTTGGAAACTACTAAATTGTGCGCCTTGCAAGTAAGATTTTTCTTAACCTAAACTAAGAAGTCTCTTTTAGATTGAGATCCCGTTTTTATTAAATTCATATAGCTTTGGTTTCTAGAAAAAGGTGTTGACCCCGGATTGAGTTTTTGTTTAAAAATGATTTCTTTGGCGCCGCGATTTGAAGGTACCGTTGGAAAGAGGAAGTCCTCCTGATTAAAAAATATATATACGGTTAGATTATTCGACCTTAAAGTTTAAAAATTCGCAAAATTCGAACATTTCAAGCAGCTATTTCACCTTTAACATACATACATTTATTCACATTTTTCTCTTCTAATTAGATAAATTAAACTATAAACTTTTAAATAAATCCACATTTTACACTCGTAGTGAACACCATTTGTGTGCTCAAAATTACAACGAAATGGAGCGCTGYCATGTGATAATAAAGAAATTCGCTGAAATTCCTTTTTTCCCAAAAATTCCTCTATTCATGCATATGGATATTTTATTTTTTAAATTTATTAAATTAAGCAAATATGTAATATTACAGACATGTATTATTATATATAATAATATTATATATACATGTGTATAAGTAATATACGATACTACCCCAATATTATAATGATATAATATCACGTAATAAAGTGTAACGTATACAAGTACAGTACGAAAATTCAAATTTTGTTTCAATATGAGTGCATGATAACCAACAAATATAACCACTTTAGATCCAAAATTAAATTTTTATAATATATAAAAACACATATATGTATCGTCACCTAAAATAAGTATAATCAAAAATAACTGGAAATCGCTGACAGATATAATAACTAAATTTTATACATTTTATAAAGAAAACTCAAATTTTGTTTCAATATAAGTGCATGCTAACCAAAAACTATAACCACTTTATAACAAAAACTTTATATATATTTTTTTTTATTTTTAACACAGAAAGGAGTACTACGCGAAAGTACTTCAGTAATCCCCACATGATATAATTTTATAATATTATCATAGAGTTTTAGTTATTTGTGTTTATTAAATATAACCCATATATTATACATATACATATATTTTTATTTGGAAAAAGTGTTCACAACTCGATTATAACTTAAAAAATGTGGGAAAGTATTTTTTATTGTAATTAATATAGAGAAACAAAGAAAAATCGTTAAGAATCCTACATATTTGGTGTTTAAGATGTGGCAACGCTAGTTTTCCTCATAATTGTAAACAATCTGACCTTTGCAACGCCGAGTTCGCTAAGTGATTTTTAAATTAATAAATTTAGGTGAAATATTACAAAATAAAATTGAAATGTGAACTTATTTCAATGCTTAGAGTGTATATTTAAATGTACAGAGTGAAAAACGTGAATAAATTTAGTGAAAGATAGAGAAATACCATCTGCTATTAGTGCAAGTTTTTGAACTTTTAATCGTGAATATTTTTAAAAATATAAGTTATTTTTATATTATTTTTTTTATATTCCTCCCCTGGAGAAGCTCCCCTATCCGCACCTACCCCATTTACACGGAAATTCGGTTTTTTTTAACCCACCGCCAAAGTAATCGGAATCGTGCCCAATGGATAAAATATCGAACAAAAAATGTGTCTAAAAATTTGTATTTCTAACCAAATTTGGTTTTGCGGATTCGTTGCGAATGTTGAAAAGGACTTACGGGGATTCAATTTTTACGGTGATTCAGTTTTATTAAAACCACAACCTTACGAGCGGTGCAAAGCCTTCAAAGACGGTCGAGAGATCGTTAAAGACATGCCTCGTTCTGCATGATCTTCGACCACCGTATTCACCAGATTTGGCYCCGTGTGATTGTTTCTTGTTTCCCAAACTGAAATTGCAGTTCTATGGAACCCATTTTCTGTCGATTCTAAGAGATAAAACAAAATTCGCTGAAGGAGCTGAAGTTTATCACAAAATGTGCTTATGAAGAATGAAAAATCGTTGGCATAAGTCCATTACATATATTGGGAATTTGAACACGACAAAATAAATATCGATAAATAATTTAATATTTTGCGTTTTATTTACAAATTTCGGGTACTTTTTGTTCATTCCATTTCCATTAGTTTCTCACTCCCAGCGTAAACTGTACAAGTAGGACCTTTTTGAGGACCTAACTTCTTAAATTATCATACTATATTTGATTATCACTGCTCGTTTTACTTCGCACATTTCTCCTCTTACAGGCAGCAACTTCTCTGCTACAATATTCCAAAGTTGTTGGCAACTCTCTATATAAATATAAACCAAACGTTCAAGTGGCACAGACTAAAATAAATACAGATGTAAATATGTACATATGCTCCAAAAAGCAACAACAATACTAGGCCATACCAAATTGAGACGAAAGTGTGGAGAAAGCATAAGCCAAGGCGCCAACAAAAATAATTATAAAAGAAGAACCTTTTGAAAATAACGGATGTAATATGATACTTTTGAATGCTTTGTGCATTTCTTTCGTTTCGTTTTTGTTTATTTTTGTTTGCAACCATACATTTTTACGGCACTCTCCTCAGAAGCGCTGTGCTTATTAAATAGAAATAGAAAAAGTGAGAGAGCGATTAATGTTCCCTGCACCTCCCCACATTTATGCAGCTCATACTTAATTATTTAGCTAACAACAATGGTGTTTAATGCGATTTGAAATGCAGCGAATAGAGGAGTATGATAAAAAGGGAAAACGCGAAAATTCATAAAAAATCAACATTGGAGACACGTGAGGGGTGTGGATGGCAATAAGGCGTTGAAAAGTGGGTGGAGTAGTGGAACGAAGTTAGAAAGTGTTTCAATAGCGCCTGCAATAAATGAAACAAATCGTAAAAAAAGTCTTTAAATAGGAAGTGTAAGTTGAAAGGTAGAGATCTAATGTAATTAGCTGAGGCGGAGAAGAAAGAAAAGGGACATACAACAAACATACACACATGTATGAAAATATGTAAGCATGTGAGGTATGATTGGCGAGCTTGCTAAATAACGAAAGCAAAAAATAGCAATGGCAACTCTTACATACCATAAATGTAGTTGTGACAATGAAATGTGAAAGGTAAAGGCAAAGGAAAATTATAAAATAGCAATAAATAAAATAAATCAGAAATAATTGAAATGGATAAATAAATAACAATACAGATTCAAATAAATAAAGAAAATGAAAAAGAGAAAAAATTTAGATCATATTTTGAAGCATAAAACATTGAATACATAACTAGCGCGTAGCGATTTTTACAATGGATAGCAATATCGAAGAAAGAATTTGTCTAAAATTTTGTATTCCTAATCAAATTTCGTGTGAATTGTCTCGTTCTGGACGACCGTCGACCTCTCAACTGATGGAAATGTTAAAAAAAAACGAAAGAAAAGAGTAAATCCGTTGGAATAATTTTGGTGGATATTTTGGATATGAAACGCGTTCTATCTTGACTCGTCCCGATAAAGCAATTTTTTTTTTTCCAAAAAGAGTACCGATACAGGTCTCTTTGGACATGCTTGATCGTGCGAATTCCGATCCCACATTCATGGAGAGCCTTATAACCGATGAGATATGGGTTTATGAGTTTGAAATGCAAATAGGTCAATCGGAATGGAACCTGTTTTCAGTCGATCGATGAAATAAAACAAAATTCGCTGAAGGAGCTGATGGCCATCATACTTGAAATATACTTGAAAAATTCAATCACGAGAGTGATGAGAAGTGCGACGGAGCCAGACAATCAATAATATATGTTGTCCAACTGTCCATAATTCAAGTAAGAAAAGCGATAACTAAAGAAAACACTTGGTATAAACCCAACTATACTGTACCAAATAGCTGAATCAAAAGAGAAATGACAATCCAAAGAGTTCAAGAACAGTAGCGGAGAAGAGTACCCTTAATTAAAATGGGCTACTGGGTTGCTGACCAAAATAAACCATACCAAAACGACTAAAACGTTGAGCAATACCAAAAGGTCTGCCAGGATCGGGAAGTATCGCTCTGAGCCGTTCGATACCAAACGAGGTTTCAGACAAGGCAAATCCCTATCGTGTGACTTTTTCAATCTGTTGCTGGAGAAAATAATTCGAGCTGCAGAACTTAATCGAGCTGATACAATCTTCTATAAGAGTGTACAACATCTGGCGTGCACCGATGACATCGATATCATTGGGAGCAACAATCGTGCCATTAGTTTTGTCTTCTTCTTGTTGGACAAAGAAGCTAAGCAAATGGGTTTGGTATTGAAGGAGGGAAGAGGAAATATCTCCTGTCATTAAACAAACAGTCGTCGCAACTTGGCTTCCACTGTTGACAGTCATAACCTCTAAGTTGTAGATAGTTTCGTCTAACTTGCAACCAGCATTAACGGCAAAAACAATGTCAGCCTCGAAATCCAACGCAGAATAACTCTTGCCAACACGTGCTACTTTGGACTGGGTAGGCCATTGAGAAGTAAAGTCCTCTCGACGAACAAAAATTAAACTCTACAAGTCAATCATAGTTCCTGTTCTGCTATACATCTGATGAGTAGACGTTACGAGTTTTCGAGAGAAAGGTTCTGCGAAAGATATATGCGCGTTGGTTAGCATTCGATGGAACGATGAGCTGTATGAGATATACGACATTGACATATGTACATAGTCATGTCGTACGTATGTATGGACGAAAACACTCCAGCTCTGAAAGTATTCGACACAATACCCGCCGAGGAAGCAGGGGAAGAGGAAGACCTCTACTTTTCTGCAAAGGCTAGGTGGAAGAGGATCTGGCTTATATACATACTTGTAGGTATGTGTGAACATACATATATTTAAACAAGTACATACATACCTACATTCATATTTTATTTATGTATATATATGTATATACACATATACATATATTTTCTCCTCTCTTATTATTTGTACTGTCTTCTTTTAAAATTTTTTCCGCGCGTTTTTCATTTTTTTCTTTCGCTTTTGGTAATTTGATCCTGCGGACACACTCGCTGCGCTATTTGCTTATACCCATTATAATATAATGATGGCGACCAGATCGGTGGCAACAGCAACAACGTGTGGTCTGGAGTGCGGTTTGCGATGTGTAGTGGGTTTTTGGAGGTGGCATGTTATTATATGTAGAAACGTACTGGGTGTTTATGTGTATATGTGTGTATATACAGTTATAAATATCCATAAGTGTGAACGAATTGTAAGGCATATCAACTTGTACAAAGTAAAGTAATAATTAAAATTATCCTAATAAAAAAATATTTTATATRATGAATATGTGATGTTGTTATTATTCCGAATGGTTCGTCTTTCAACTTAATAGCGAAAATATAAATAATTTTATTATTAATATATTCAATTAATTGTAATACCATTTTATGGTATATTATTGCATATTTTAAAATATGTCGTTAATCATTTTAAGTTAACCGCAACTCATAATCATAAATCACATATGCATACAAAAATACAACTCATAGCCTTCAAATTCTGTAAGTTTAAAAAGACAATAGTACAACAAGTGCATGCGTACCTATTTGTGGTAAATTGTAAAAAAATATAAAAAACATTAAAAAATTGATACCCACAATGCGCATGTCTTTTGAGGTTTCAGAAGCACTGATCATTGCTCTCAGGTTACTGTTCAAACCCAATTGATGCAAATAATTTTATTTATTTTTATTTAGAAAAACGTGAAACAATAATACAATTACATTTCCACGAAAAAAGGAACACTGGCTGCCAGGACCTTCGGCTCGCTGATGATATGCAAATGAAAACATTAAAAATAATAGAATTGAAAATAATTAAATGAAACATTCAAGTAATGCAATGTAAAAACTGAACGTGAAATAATATTTTTCAAACATAACAAATGAAGAAATAAGCGAGACGGGTAGTGAACGGAAGTCGAAACCGATGCCTAGATCTATCCCTAGGAGCGCAGGAGCTCCAGTGTCGGAACCGTCACCTGCCAATATTACTGAAGGAGACGGTTTAATAACTATCCGAGGTACATCTAAGTCAGTCCCACTAGTTAAAAAGAAGACAGGACAATAAATCGACTGACTTCAGACAAAACTAAGCCAAATTTTACTTGGGGGTATCGCCATTACCTGCACAGGACGTTCCTAAATGTCAGTTAAGCACAAAGGTCACTTTATGGAGAAGTCTCTCTCAATAAGACGTCATGTACCAAAGCTGTACTAACGTTTAACGATATTGCCAAAAACTTGGTGGAAAAAGATAGCTGCGGCCGTTTCGGCGGTGACATCACGGACTTCACGGTGTTAACTATCCGATCCGATAATAAGGAAGCGATATTAGCCTTGAGTTCGTTGACTGTTTGCTCAAAACTATTGACAATATGTGTAGACACCTTATCTCTAGCATCGAGTTATTTCCTAATGAGATTAGCCGCGATGGTATTGTAGCAAACTGTAAGACTGATGAACTTGCTGGACAGGCACTGCAGTCTAAATAACAGCAGAATGGGAAGTAGTTGGGTTTCATTTGGCTTTCTGTAATTTAGTAATGGTCTGTTGGACCTCAGACCAAATCAGCAAGAGTTGGTCGACTACCAGCAGCTATGCAGTCGCAAGGTCATCTGGACAAGGTAAATCACAGGAGGTACAGGGGACTTTTCACTCTCAGCAAAGTCCATCTTTCARTGGCTGTAAGAGTTCTGACTGGAGACTGTCCGATCGAGATTCATGCAGTAAGATTGAATGTYCTATCGGATGCCAGGTACAACAGCTGTTTGGTAGAAGATGATATGGAATTATCTCAAAAAAATTTCCTACTCGAATGAAGCCAGATGAAACTAAAAACGCCTTGGATGTCATACTTTTAGACATCCAGAAGAAATAACGGATTTTTGATAGATTCAGCACGGTTTTGTCGATAACTGATAACCAATTGCAGGAAATTTTTCGTTTCGTATTGTGATCCCCTCCGCAAGATTGATCAGTCATTTTAACTTAACCTAACCTATATTTGTCTAATCGGTTTTACCAAAATATCTATAAATCCCAGTTAATTTGATTTAATTAATTTTTGCTGAAAATTTTAATTCATAACAATCTAATAATAACATAAAAGTGTTCACCCAATCAACTTGAAAACGCCTCATTATGTTAACAAACCCTTAATCTAAAGCCAGATCTCCTTAACTAAACAACGGGGACACACTTCGCAAAGTGTCTAGCGAAATGAACGAAACCGGCTGACGAAGCCATTAACGCATCAAAATTAGCCCGCAATATAGTCTACATAAACGCCAGGCTCTACAATACATACACACAGTTTTGCTAGTGCCAGCCAGCAGCCAGTGAAATGTTGAATCTACATACGTCATAGGCGCGCACACCTCATCGGTGAGTCAGCCAGCAGGCGATGGCATGGCATGTCCAGCAGATAAGGGTGCGAGCAAGCAAACAAGTAAATGTATAGTAAACAAGAGAGTACCCTGCGACGCCGATGATTCGCCATTGCGAGCCATCGTCAGCGCCGTCGGTCGTGGTCTTCATTGTCAACTGAAAGCGCGCTAAAGCAACAACAAAGCAGTAGGCAGTGTTGAGCTATTTGAAGCGTCTCATGTCGGCTCTTGCTGCTGCGCACTACTTCTCTCGCCAAGTCTTAACAACACTGTGCTGAGGTGGTGGTGTAAGATCCCTTGTSTTCCCCTCATTTCTGTAGTGACATTTATGTATGTAGCTCGCTGCTGTCTTTATTTGCTTGTTGTTGTTGTTACTTTTGCATACTTTCCTGTCTTCCCCACATTAGCGCCTATGTGCGCTTCGGTAACGCTCGACTGCGCGACGTTTTGGTTCGTTTCATTTGTATGCATTCATTCGCTCGTTTGCAGCTTTCGGTTTTATGGTGGTTGTTGCGGCGTTGTTAAGCGTATGTTGATGCTGTTGGTTGTTGTTGTAGTTTTCTTTATTTTTCTACTTGCTGTCAGTAGTCGCTGGCTATGTTGCCCTTATTRTTGCTGCTGTTGTTGTTGTTRCTGACGGCTGCCGGCGGGGCTAAATTCAACAACGTATCAAATTTCAATAAAATGTGCGTGTGTTTGTCATGTTTTTTTTTGCCTTCAACTTCCATTTTTCATTAAAATTTCCCCTCTGTGCTCTGCCTTTTCCAGCTTGTGCTTTTTGCGTTTGCTTTCGTTGTTGTTCCTGTTGCTTATATAAGCATATAGGTACATACATACATACATTATTATATTTTCCTACTTTTTGTTATTCTTTTTATTTTTGTATTTAACAATTTTGTGTTTATTAAATTTCTCTTTGTTTGCGCTTTGTTCGGCTCTTTGCCTGCTCTCCAATACCGCTCTATGGTGTATGGGAGTCATTTGGCTGCCCTGTCGTCGTGCAGTCATTCGCCTCGTGTTTGTGTTTGGAAATTTCGTCAGCTGTTTTTCCTTGCCACGACTTGTGCCAATTTCTAGCTGTTAATTTACTCGTTAGTCATCTTTAGGTTCGCGACTTTAAGTCGAAAATGAACGGATGAGGAAGAGTGCGAACGCATCAATGAATGTGCCTTTTCGTAACTAATGCCAGTTGAAACAGATATGTATCTACATATATACAAGGTGTGTTCCAAAGTAAAAAGGAGTTTTTGAATCTAGTGCCCCCGGGTGACGCCTTCTATATGTCGACTGGTGTGTTAGAATCTGCTATCTATATCGATTGTGTGAGAATTTCATGACATTTCATAGATTGAAAGTGAAGTTATTGAGATTTAAGTGTCAGTATGTTTTTGTTATCGGTGCGAAAATGAACTTAGAACAAAGAGCCAACATGAAATTTGGTTTTAAAATTGGTAAAACTTTTACCGAAACGTTTCAATTGATGAAACAAGTTTATGRCGATGATTGCCTATCCCGTAGCAGAGTGCACGAGTGGTTTCAACGTTTTCAAAGTCGTGAGAACATACATACATACATATATTATATGACGATCAACATGGGAGCCAAAACGATGAGTGAATTCATCAAAAATCAGCCGAAATCAACATTGAAATTAATGGAAATGGAATTGAACATCTCCAAATGCCTACGAAAGGTTTGTTCAGCACAAATTGACTGACGCCCAAAAATTGCTCGGAATCCAACATTCGACGGACATCATTGTGACCGATTATTTGACCAAAAATTACATTTAACCATTAACCACTCCCCTATAGCACCRTGCGACTTCTTCCTTTTCGGAAAAATGCATTTGCCCATGAAGAGAAAGCGTTATGCAGACGTAGAKGCCATTMAAAAGGCTTGCACCGGCATACTGGCGGCTATACCGGCCAACGAGATAAAAAACTCGTTCAACAAGCTTTTGTACCGTGCAAAAAGCTGTATTGAAGCAGAAGGAGACTACTTTGAATAAAATAAATTGATTTTCCCGAAAARRMMWTTKKTYYKKTTTTTTTTTTTAAGTCCTGTTTACTTTGGRACGCACCTTTTATAAATATGGATGCAATTAAATACATTTGTATACTAACTTTCCTATAATTGAATACAAAAGAATTGTTAATAGAGAGAAAGGGAGAAGACCTGAACCAAGAAGGTAACATTTTACCTGTGGATTTGAAGTAATTCTGAAGTTGAAGTTGAATGGGAACCGCGAGAGCTGTCCCGTTTCAACCGTCAACAGATTAAATTCCGGAAACTCTTTCAGTTCCACGTTACTAAGCTTCTGAAGGTGATATTTTAGAATTAAGTATGCAGCAAAGACCACTACGATGTAAGTTAATTCTCTGCTCTCTTAAGCTTGTAAGCCTTTTTATCTATCTATCAACACTCATTCATTAATCATTTTTATCAACTATCAACACTATTTCAAAGTAATTTTGTGGTTCGCCCTGTGTTCGTGGTATTTCAAACCCTGAGTTGTTCCACTAACACTGCTGAGCTTAAGACCACACGAGAATAGAATAAATCTTTCGATTTTCCAGTTCCTTATTACATACCGGTTTATTATACTGTTAAACTTAGAGGGCTYCTCATAAAACCCGCAATACGTCAAAGATACCAAAAACTGTCGTAACGCGTTACGTCAAAGCTTTTATTCGAATTGRAAATACTTTAGTAATAAGTTTGGAATTCTTCACAAACATGTTCGGTCCCGATATCCTTGATAAGGTGATATTCTTGATATCTGAAGAACTTCCATCCTTATTTTCGGTAAAAGTKGGTACATGGATACAAACATACGTATTTTGAAAGCTTGAACAGTCTTCAAATTGATTAAAAATACTTGGACTTTTGTAAAAAATACTCCTCCTCACGAAAATAAAATTCGTGACAAAAGCGTGGTTTCAACGGCCACCGATTCAATTGCTAAAATAATTTGATAAAATTTGGTACACTTGTGAAAAAAGGCAGAAAGCTACGCAAAAAGAACGCTATTAAAAGAAAACCTACAAARTAACTGTTCAAGCCCCTTGGTACCGAAAATATTTGGTCCCACTACCTATAATTGATTTTTTTTTTGCCGTAAATATCGGTCAATGTATGAGATACGCGTATATACTTGATATTCAGGGATAATCCTTCCCTGACAATGGTATATCTGTGTGTCAAAAATAGTTTTAATCGTGTCAATACTTCCCTTAGCTYGCATATACCAAACACAGCGATTTTCGAACTTCCAGGAACTTTTTTCCGCATATATTTACATACGTACATTTGCTTTACTGATAACAATGTATCCTTTGGTCTAAATCGGGCCTTCCATAAGACGAAGTCTCCGTAATTCGTAGTTGTTTTGTGGATTATGGTGATTTGAGTTAGGTAAGTTTCACCTTATATAAAGTAGCTTGGATTCCTATCCTCTTTTTGCCGGTTTGCATCTTAAGGTATGTCCATGGCTACTGCAAGTTGCAAGAGCCCTTCCTCACATATGTATTTGTTTTGTTTTTGAAAATTTGTTTGTTTAAATTGTTTTATCATTCAGCAGTGAAAAATATATGACATTCCAAATTTTGTCCTTTATATGATCTATCCCTGGTTTTTAATCACAATTTTTATATTACTTGGTTCTATCCACAGATTCTCAAATCGGATCTGATCTTTCAATTATAATTACCTACCACACACACCTACTATAATAGTAGTTATTTTTAAAATATATGTGTATACATACATATGTATGTATATCAAAGTATGCAAAACATTTATGGGTCTTCTCGCTCGACAAGCCTATCCACATGTCCGTCACCCAACTGACGTATTCACACTTGAAGAAACTTACCACTAAGGTAGAACTCGTTTACGACCTTCATTCAACACTTAGCCAAAGCATTGATGTCCACTTGTTTTGGCTTATTTGAATAACATATACATACATATCCATGAATATACAATAGGTATAATAAATGGGATTCAATGCTACAACTTCTTGAATTGGCGTAAAAATATGCCAATGTTAATACTTCTCTCTACAAAACTTAGATATGTATGTGTGTGTGTCGTGRCATGTTATGAAAAGAAAGAGAAATATACTCACCATTATTGAGTAGAGTGAAACGACAATAAAAAGTAAAGGTGATTTTAAATGGCTTCACGCCTTTCCAATAGCAAAMAGCAACGCAAGCGAAGCACTTGAAAGCGCCTATTTATTAACTGGGTGTAGAGCCTCTGTATGTATGTATGTGTGTATGTAAGTTTGTACAGTAAATACTTATGCGAAGTCCGAGAACCACAGAAGCAAGTTGAAGTTCAATGTGAGAATTAAATTAGATAAGAAGCTTAAATGTGGTCAAGGAAGAAGCGTAAAGGGCGCTTGCTTGTGAACATACCTATACTACCATGAGCAAAAAGTAGTAAGACCACGTTCATATACTTACAAATGTGCATATGTATGTACATGTACAAAACAAAAATCAAAATTTTAAAAAAGTTTTATAATAAAAAATTCAAAAAAAATGTTAAAAAAGTTACTAATTTTATGAATTTGGAAACCTTATTTTCACAAAAAATAAAATTTAAATACAAAAAAATATACATGCTTTCCTTATTCACCTGATCCGCATTATTTATCTTAAATTCCAATCCAAGATTGTAAAAAATATTATCCACACTTTGTGCATAAGCATAAAAATGTACATATGTATACATATACATACATATAACATCATGTATGTAACTACAAACATGCGTTCAYACAACCATACATAATAAAAGTTTTAATAAATCGTTTTTCGACCACAAAAAGACATGTTACCATTAAAAAACAGTAAACAAGTTAAAAAAAAGGAATAATATAACATGGAATACARATTTTTTATCAGCCAGAAAAAATCTCCAAATGAGTGTCACAGCAGCTATAATTTTTATTATCTTTGTGCACACAACCTTGCGCGAGGTTCGTCGACTGACGGTTTGGGCTATTAAAAATTTACGAAAACGATAAAGAGCATTAAGAAACACGACAACAAATCAGTGTTGGGTGAATTGGAAAACAATAAAAAAGACACAACAAACAAATCGAAAAAGGTGTCGATCATAAATTTTCATATAATTTAGTGGATTTTTTATACGCCAACATACATACATATGTACATGTATATGTATGTATGTATATAGCATATGAGGTAGATATGCATGTTTAAGCAAGCAGGCTTAGCAAACATTTGTTGCCGTTGATTTCGTTATCACACTATTATTCAAAGAAACAGGAGTTCAAAGTATCTGAAAACCAGAAGTGGCTTAAGCGGAAGTATGCCTCGAGAGATCAATGCTGTTGCCACTGTTCTCTTTTATTTAGCAAAAAATCTTGAAACCCTAATGAGAACTAAACCGTTGACGGAGAAGCTCTCTCTATTCTAAATATTTTTGACAATAYGAGTATATGTGGACAAGAAAACCCTAAAAAAAAAATTAGCTTTATATATAACATACAATCTCAAATGTCTGAACTCTATTCAACCAGAAACTCGCCAAATAGTCCCTCAGTTTTTTGAGATRTCGCTTTGAAATTTTTCRCACGTCTTTTTTTCCTCAAGAAGCTATTGGGAACCGCCAATTTSGGACCACTATAGCTGCCATACCATCTAAAACGAGTTCTTGTATGGAAAACTTTTTCATTGGACGATGTATCTTCACCAAATTCATGAACAAATTGCTCAGAACGAATCACTATTGTATTTAAGGGGTGATCCAAATAGAGGTACATACTTCTTTCAATAGCCTATTTTTGACAGTATACCTGAGCATCGGCTACAAATCGTTCCAACTTATTATGAAAAATTTCTTTCTGAAAAAGATTGTATTTCGTGCGCTTTGGGACACTATTACTCACCCAKGATTCATTATTGGATAATATTCGACCAAATAGACSACATCCAGCATGTAGTAAAGAAAATATARCAGCGTAGCTSAAAGTGTACACGAAGACCGTGGAGATTCGATTCAGCGTCTTTTGCAGCAACTTGGACTGACATATCGAACGACTTGGCGCATTTTACGTCAAGATTTTAAATTAAAAGCGTAC
>NW_017535352.1:95723-109485 GCF_001853355.1 Bactrocera latifrons
GACAATCCCGCTTCGCTTCAAGCATTGGAGCAAAACATCACGCATGGCTTATGCCAGTTATCAATCGAATTGCTCGAACGAGTCATCGAAAATTAGACTCACCGCGTCTGCGTTCAACATTTGAAAGATGCAATCTTCAAAAATAAATATCAAAGAATGTTCTTTCGAATGACAATAAACATTCCCCATGAAAAATGAAGATTCTATGTTTTATTTTTGAAAAGTAGGGAACCTAGAAATTGATCACCCTATATGAGGCTGCCATACAAACCGATCGATCAAAATCGAGTTCTTATATGAAAACATTGTTATTTGTGAACGATATTCTAGCTTCAGAGCTACCGAACACAACGTTTTTAGGGTTTAATAATCAAATATTTCAAACATTTCATGTTACTTTTTAGGTTACTTTATCTCACATTTACACTCTACTGTATTTTAGAACAAAAAATCTGAAAGCGTGTATAAATTTATATATTTCGTTGCCTTTTTATAAAGTTATTTTTGATCCTTCTTAATTATAAGGTAAAACTCAACTACCCTACCATTGCTTTCAGAAAATGCGTCAATAAATTTTCTTAACTCCTGAAGCATTTTTTCAACGAAACACCAATTGATAAACTACACGAAGCGCGAGGTTCCTTTCAGTGGTATTCAGTGGAAAAACAAAGGACCCAAAAACCCTGTAAACATTTGTCAAAGCAACTTTATATTTAGTCATCAGGGAACCAAAACAAAAAAAAAAAAAAATTATATTGAAGTAAAAAACGAAGTTTTAGTTTTATAGATGAGAAAAAACGTGCCTACGAAAAATTGCTGTTGTACATACATACATACATATGTAAAATTWTTGCATAATAAAAATTTACAMAGCTACRATCGATTAAAATAAAAGTTGCTTATTGTCATAAAAACGTATTGAATAAATGAATGACTGACCTATGTACGTATCTTAATTGAGAACCTTTAACATACTAAGCAATAATTATACACACATAGTATGTGCATATTGTATACGTTTATGTACATATTAATGATCACTTGTGATCGCATCAGCGCCAATTGTCAACGATTGTCATTTTATGTCATCGTTAGACGCTTTTATTGTGACACATTTGAAATAAAACGTGATTTTTTTCTGAACAACTGYAAACTGGTTCTTTTTCGACTTGCATACATTAAACAGAGATCGACTAGGCGATCGCGCAGTGCAGCAAAATACATTTATACATATATATACATTCAAACATACAGTCATACATATGTATACACATACACTCAAAGCACTTTACAATTCAGATATTTAAGTATGCGTTTTTTAAGCATGGAGACATACAGTCTGGCCACGMACAGCTCATTTGTCATATTTCACAGCCAATTGACACTATCAAGCATCACAGTCGCGGCCAAGCAGTCACATTACAGAGCAACACGATCACGAAAAATGTATGTATGTATRTGTGTGTGTGTATTTCATGCATACATATTTTCCCGTTTTTTGTTGTTTTTATGTTGCCAACTACACTGGACCACCACCACTGACTTGTCGTGCCCGCTGCTGCTCCTTTTGCTGTAACACCACACACGCCAGTTATTGAGTAGTCTCAACACCACAATTGTCGTTGGTCAGCCCGACTCCACCGACTCCACCGCCCCCCCCCATTTGTTCGCTTTTACGCGTTATCAGCACAGATCTGTCTGTCTGAGCATCACTACGCATTGTTATTTCATTGCTGTCGCACGCTAATCTCTAGGCTCGTATCTGACAAATTCCTGATGAGTTTCCCGGCGCGTTGTTGTCTCGGTTTATTTAGTCTGCGACAGTGTCTAAGACGCAGACTGTATGAGGCTGCGCTGTTGGTGGCTTTCTCAACAGAATGCAATGTTTATGCTTTCTAGCTTGTAGTGGAGCTGAGCTTTTAAAAGTGTGTGTTACAGTGGTGCTGCTTTGGGCAATTACAAATTAAACTTTTTTTAAGAGGTTACATTGGTATACGGCTTTAAAAATTTTTTTTATTGTCTTCTTACGTGTCAATGTCTACAACACCTTTAGAATATTGTCCTAAAT
The DNA here is from genome assembly GCF_001853355.1 of Bactrocera latifrons. Lineage (NCBI taxonomy): Eukaryota > Metazoa > Arthropoda > Insecta > Diptera > Tephritidae > Bactrocera > Bactrocera latifrons. The sequence continues at coordinate 97,792 of NW_017535352.1, forward strand.
TTCCAAGTTGATCCGAGTAGTAGTTTCGGAGTTTGAGAACTTGTGCTTTCGAGGCTAGCTAGGTTGGCGAACCTGTAATACATATCTTTAAACTCGTTTTTCTCGACTCTGCGTTTTTGAAGTCGGTTGGCAAGATTTAGCAAGAACTACTCAACTGATCTTCGAAATCGAAATTTTACACAGGTCTTCGAGATACAATTCTTAAAAACTTCAACAAAGGTACTAAAACTATATGAAAAAAAAAAAATATTAAAAATGTCGCAACGCGAGCGTACCTTTTTTGCGAGGGGTCAACGGAAATGGCGTCGCTATGGCCGATTTAAAAGATTATATATTTTTTTCAAAAATTTCAGAATGTCTTCATTTCATTTTTTATATGAGAAAAAAATTGTTGGAAAAGKATGCTTTTTACGCGAGGAAACTCATGTAACCCTTTAAAAATTGTAAGTGCTCATATTAATTTTATTCTAGGAAGAGCTTATAAATGTAGTGTGCTATTAGTTTAAAAATATGGGATTATAATAACACTGCGAATTGGACCATACCAATAATTTTCGAGAAATCAAGTCGTAAGTAAAAAGGTTATTTCTTCGTTTTTCGAAGTCAGCCTTGGAAATATTTGTATTTGAATATCAAATTGATTTAATTAAAAACATCGTTAATAATTACAATTAGTAAGTTCATAAAATGGTCCAAATCATCCACGATTACCTCCTATTACAATGGTGTGTATTATTCTCCCCCAAGTGTATATACCCTATTGTTTTTTACTATACGTAGGTTGCTTTCTATATTTCGGGATTTGGTAACTCTRGTTTTGCAATCTGGCAACTCACAACTTTTGGTTTGACATTTTTGACCATTGTTTATMGATGGTATGATGAATGCAAATGAGGTCGTAGATCACTCTAAGATTAATTACGTGTAGGTTGTCCAATCAAATCCAAAATCAGTTCTTCTCGGGGTCGATGCTGGGCTCAAACTGATATTGTAAGATAGTCATGTGACCTATCGTGTGATTGAGACAACTATAGGCACTAGTAGAACTAGCGCACGTTCAATAGTGGCAACGTGGCAGATGATCAGCTCGAAAGTAAGCCACAGTCGACTGTTTGGGTATTTCAAAATGAACCGAATATAACAAAAGCTGTTCGTGCWTGAAGCATTTCAAAATGGTTGCCTATCTTTTGGAAGACCCATTTTTGTGTCAGTTGTCTTTCAAGACGTTAGGTAATGTAACCACCGAAAACGAATCACTCTTCACCACGACAATGTGAGCTCTCGAACATCGACTGAAACAGCTGGATTGTTGGACCTTTAAGACATCGATTTGATGAGTTTTCTACCGTATAGCCCTGACTTGGCACCCAATGACTTACTTTTATCTCCGTACGTAAATTATAAACTAAGAGGCTAACGTTTACAACATGTGAAGAGGCGGTTGATGCGTTCCAAACACATATTTTGGAGATACTTCAAGCAGAATTACAAGAGTGTTTCAACAATTGCTTCAAACGCATGCAAAAGGATATATGTATGTAGGTTATAATTCAGAAGATTTCTAGAAACAATAAAGCGATTTGATGATTAAAATTTGTTTTTGTTCTCGAATCCTGAAATATAAGAGGCAACCTACGYACAGTGTCGGACAAAACATATTGGAATCATACTTACGAATTACATTATCGTTCCCTATTCTCGCAAYTATCATTTTAAATATAAACAAATCACTCATATATGAAGAATAACTATTTRTTTTATGAAAACATACAAAACTGTAGAAATTATTTGACTTCATGCCATTTTATACGAAAAAAATTAAACACATTCAATATTCAGTGCGACAAAACATATTGGAATAWTTATTGTTATTTAATATTTTGTAGCATAACCATTATTTTTAATTACTTCTCTGCAYCTATTTGGCATARAARCTATTACATTGTTAATAACTTCTTGTGGAATGCTTAACTAGGCTTGTTTTGCAGCTTCGAACAATTTGTTTTTATCTCCATTCACTCCTTCCCTGTCTATCCTTCTATTTATTATCTCCCAAAGATTCTCAATAGGATTGAGATCCGSCGATTGAGCTGGCYACTTTAGGACATTAATATTTTGAGCTACGGTCCAATTTTCCACTMGTTTCGACGTGTGCTTTGGGTCGTTGTCGTGTTGAAACGACCTTCACGGTCATATGGCATATTCCACTCGGCATGGGGAAGCATTACGTTTTCAAGGTTATCCTTGTACATGAATCTATCTATAATACCCTTGATTAGGTGAAGAGGTCCAACACCAAACCCGGAAAAACATCCCCATACCACAATACCACCCTTTCCATGCTTAACCGTGCCTTGACAGTATCGGGGATCCAACCTCTTATTTTTTGGTCGGCGAACTCTTCCCATTCCGTCTGAATATTTCATATTAAATTTTGATCCATCTGAGAAAATAATTATTTTCCATCGCTGACCAGTTTATGTGTTCGCGAGCAATTTGTAATCGCTTTATACGATTTTTTTTGATATAAAAGGTTTTTTAGCTGCCCTATAACTTGTCAGCCCACCTGCACACGCTCTTCTTTGCACTGTACGGCTGCTAAATTTCAAACTTAAGGCTTTAACCACACGCGCTGCCGACTTATCAGGAAACTTTTTTATTTCTCAAAGTATTMTAGAATCGTCATATCGCGTTGTAGCTTTGGGAAGTTTTCACAGATCCACTGTCCCTTATTTATAATAAATCTGACTGTTGATTTATTCACATCAAATTTGTTACAAATGTTTTTTTGTGATAATCCATTCTTGTAGTCTTTAATAATTAATTGTTTTAATTGAATTGAATGTTTATTTCCAGCCATGGCCATTTATTGTCATTAATTTCTTCGAATAAAGTCAAATTTTTATCGCGTCACAACCTTTTATGTGAAGATACTTGTTTCAACTAAAATGATGTTGAATTTTTATGTCATTGTTCAATTTGCGCAAAGAATGCAAAATCGTCAGAAAATAACGGGATTTTCGACAGTTATCACGAAAAACTGCGACTAGTCCAATATTATATATTTTGTCGCAGTGAATATTGGGTACTTGTAWTATCTTTCGTGTAAAATGTAAAATATTAAAAAAAATTTACAAGGTTTTTCACGGTTTCACTAAATAAACAATATCTCTTTATATTTAAGTACTTTTTTTTATATCTAAAATTGTAATTTAGAGTACACGTCAAGTTTTAAGCAATAAGAGCCATCAGTCCAATATGTTTTGTCCGACACTGTATATGTTTATACATGTATTTGTTTAGTTCAATTTTATTTTTTTCTTAAATTTTACTATTTAATATGTTTTTGTCGAAAAAATTTTGTAATTCTGTTATGAATATTTACATCATTTTATTTAACTATTATTTTTATATTATTTATCAATTTATTTTATTTTTAATATTAATAAAATCTTTAATTTTTACTTTTTTACGCATTTATTATTGCAAATTAGTATGTTAATAATATTATTGTTTTTCCACACAAAAGCTTGTGATTGTCCACTGTCTCGCTTTGTTGTCCTCCCGCTTCCTCAAGTGTTGAATTTTATGATCTTATTTACGCTGACGCTAGATTATTACAGTTGTTGCTTATGTTGTGGTTGTTGTCGCTGTTGGTCTTCCTGCTATTCCTGCTGTCGCTGCTAATGTTTTTAAGCGGATAATGTTGACCGCTGGCTGGCGATTGTTGATTGCTAATGTCGCTGATGGTGTGATCGTCTCGACGATCTCGTACACCAGTGCTGCCGAGTTGGAGTTGGAATTGAAGTTGACCGCTGAGGCACTGCTTYTACAATGTGTGTATTTTTGCATACACATCTACATCATGTATGTATATACAAACATATTCATTTGCAGTAATTTGTAATTGGAAAGGTTGGAAAGGCATTCCTTTGGCAGAAGAAGCAAGGATGCATGCTGCGACTGTGGCGTTCGTGGTTGCAGTCACAATGCGCCAAGGAAGAGCTCGGTGTGGAGGCATAAACTGAGGACACTGTCTGGCGACGTTGTGGCTGTTGTTAATGTTTCATGGGTGCGTTTGTGGTGGCTTCTCATTTGTTTGTCACATTTGTAGTATCTAGTAGTAGTAGTTGTTTTTGTTGTTGATTTTTTGCTTGCATTTTATTAGCGCTTATTTAGTTAGCGCACTTTTGTTGTTGTTGCTCGACGTTGCCTTTATTAATTGTCGCACAACGCACTTTTGCCTCATGACCATTTCGTAACCCACAGCTCATGTTGTTATTGCTCGCTCCACGTAAATGTATATATAATATGTATGTATATCTGTAAGTCTGTAAGTACATATCTATGTATGTTGTTGCTGTTACAGCATACCATTAAAAAGTTGTTGGTGATGGCATATAAAAATCTACAATTACAGACGATCATCGATAACACAAAAGAGCACAGCAAAGCAGAAATATTCAGACAAAAAATTRGTGGCGGGAAAATTGCGCACGAAGCTTGGCTTTAACGTTGGAAAAGCYACGCGTTTTAAATATAATTTCTGAAGATTTCGACTGTAATTGTCTAGGCTCTAGACTCAGGCACACTCAAACTGCATTTCACATATGATTGGCCTCTGCTCCTTACAAACATTCATATGTACTATTTAGTACTGCCACAGCAGCTTCCTTGTTGTTTTTGTTGCACTTAATTTTATTTCTGTTTATGTCACAATCATTTATTTTGGTCACTGCTTACAACGGCACGGTATACGAACAAGCCCGCAGAATTTGCATGTCCTCCGCATTGGCATCCGTTGCATTTAGCGGCAAGTGCATCTTCCTACATATTCCGCTCTGTATGTATGTATGTATGCATAGAGGAACTACGACATTTTTATGCTGCAACAGATCATTACAAATTGCCCGGCTATGCGCTTAAATGTTTCGTATGCGTTTTAATGTCACTCACAGCTTCGTACTTCCATCGTTAATGCGTAAATCTGTATGTTTGTATGTATGAGCATGTGTGCAGTGCTACAAGTAAGTCAAATTCCAAACATAGCCATGCATTAGTGTTGTTTTTGTAGTTCTTCGTTCCACATGTTCATCGGCTGCGAATTGTCTGGTGACAAGATTAACACTTTAACGATAAAGGGTGGCATGTTGTTGGCGCGATGCAGTTTTGTGCTCTTGAAGCGCCCTTAAGCTTCTTTTGAGTCTTCGCTTTGATGTTCTCAATGATCATAAATATGTATGTATGTRCGTATATACTTACATTTGTATACATATGGTATAGTATGTAACACATATTTTATTAGCATATTCTAGTAGAATATACTCCCATGGCCAACTTGCTCTGCTTAAGTTTTATATTTATGCTCTGAACAAGGTATATTAAGTTTGTCACGAGATTTGTAAYACTCACATGGGAATGTCGTAGACTCTATAAAGATTGTACAAACGATCAACGTTACGACCTGTCCCCTGTATATAAGTACATACATACGTGCCTTAGTTTTTGAAATAATGAACTGAAATTTCACATAAGAGAAAATGCTCTTCTAAAAAAAAGAACCACCGATATCGTACAGTTTTTATTTGACAAGATATCTTCCAGAAATTTGGTATGGATTATTTTTTAACCCAACGTTACAATGTTCGAACAAATTGTTCAGATYAGACCACATTGGTATATAACTACTATACAAACTGATCGATCAAATTCAAGTCCTTGTACACAACTTCAGACAACTTTCTTATATAACGAGATATCTTCATCCCTGGATAGAGATACTTATTATATTTTCTCCATGGTCAATGATTTTAAGAATATTCACATGAGGCCAAAAAAAAATTAAGAAATTGGCATAAAGGGAACAACATATGTATATATTTTATTTCTGAAAGATAATTACGAAATCATGGCAAAAAATATGATAAAACCAATGACGAAAGCCTAAGTTCGGGTATAGACGATTATTTCATAATCTTAGAAGGATTAAGGTCGGTGTAATACCTTCAACTACGTAAGGATTGTTAGTTATAYGAGTTCTAGATCAAGTTTCCACCCGATTTTATTCACTCCAAGCGTTAATAGAAAATCACGATCTCTCAATTTCAATAAGATTACTCGGAAGATCGAAAAAGTTTATACTTGTATTAGGTATATGGAGGTTAAGGGAGGTATTGACCCGATTCGATCCATTTGTAACACACAGACATGCTACTATCAGGAAAGGATTCGGACTGATTTTCCATTATATATTTCACATATTTTCACATATTTTCGGTAAAAGGTCAACCATAGGCTCTATCTTACACCTATTCGGCACCTAGCGGCACGTTAGTTTGATTTGGACAGTTTTTTGTCAAAGGTAAAGATTGATCATTATATTAATTGCTTCTTGGTTTCCATACCGAAAAATGAAAGAATCAAATGAAATTTAAAATTTTGTTATATAATATAAGAAGAAGACGTGGTTGTAAGATGATTATGCGCTTTTTCACACTGTAACATAGGAATGACAGAAGAATGTGACGTACCGATTTTGGCCGAATAAGTCCCGAGATATGAGATTTCATCTAAAAGAGAACGGTGCCACGCACATTGTCCAATTTTGAATCCGGCTCCTTTAAAGTCCTATCATATCATCTTGTTGGTAAAATTTAATGTATCTGGCATATATAATTATGGTTTAAATTCGCTTTAAGTCGTTTTTAACAGTACTGTTATATTGGGAGAGAGCGATCCGGTATGAGCTCTTATGATATTTGCTCTAGAGGAATTTGGTTATTGTAGCTTTGGTTTATGAAATATGTACAGTAAACCCACTAGAGGGCGTTGACAGTGGTCYGATTGCGTCCATATACGAACAGACKGAACTTCGCAATATATGTCAGTTCATTGGTGGATGTATAGCAATCAATGTGCTCTAGACTATACTTTTTTGGAAAGGAAATCGCCTTTAGTATATGCTGCTATTGTTTAGGGACCTTATTATTTTTATTTAAAAGTTTATTTAATTTACCTACGATCAAAATAGTTTAACCATAACAGTAAAAACAATAAAATTTTAACATTCTCGCTTTTAAGCAATTTCTCTTAGCTCCAGTCTCTCATTGTGCTTGTTTCGCGATGAACACGTGACGATCGTTTGTTTTTAATTCACTCAAGTGTATTTAATTTTTTTATTTCCAAGCTAATGCACTTGTGCCAACAACAACAAAAAAAAAAGCTAAAAAATGCTTACAGAACGAAAAAAAAACTTTCCATAAGCGCCAAGTTGCTGCAGAAGTCAACGATRTAGTGTCTACATACATATATTATTTTAAATAAGCGACGCTTTGCACGAAAGCTGGGCTCGAGAGGCATGCAAACAATAACAACTACTTAACAACATATTTATGAATTAATTCCCCGTCAATGAATTTTRAACTTCATTCAGCTAAGAAAAATTTTTTTTGATGGAGCAAACAAATTAAAAAAGAAAATAAAAACTATATGTATGTATGTAGGTGAAACGTTAAAATCTCGCAATTAAAGCTGCATTAAGAATATAAGCTTATTAAAGCAAAAAAAAAAAGGCCAGCGCACGCGACCACCCACAAAGCACAGTTATACGCTTAGTCGAGCTTAATTTATAAAAGCGATTAAGCTCGTTTAATAACTAATAAGTTGTGGGTTTCATGACTGAATATTTGTGATATAAGTTTTATTAATTCTTTTGGCGTATGYAACAAAGAATTTCCCTTTGTTCGGGAGTAAAATTTGCAATAAGAAACTACTGTCTACTAGTTACTGTTAAAAATGCCCACTTKAAAAAATTATTTGTAATATCAGGCTTGTTTATTTACCCATTTTCTTTTAAYGATTTACTTCTATGTATTTTTATTGATTTTTGGAATTTAGTGTTTAACTATTTTAACCGTTATTCCTCAAATAAATGGAGGAAAAATCACCCGGAATTGTAATTAAATTAAATGTAAATAGTAACAAGAAAAAACGTTAACTTCGGCTGCACCGAAACTAATATACACTTCACAGGTGCATTTCTTTTAATAACTATGTGTTCAGTTTGTATGGAAGCTATATGCTGTACTAATCCGATCTGAATATTTTTTTCGGAGATTATATTATTACCTTAAGCAGTAATCCATGTCAAATGAAGATAYCACGTCAAATGCAAAAGTTTCCCATGCAAGCATTTGATACCGATCATTCAGTTTGTATGGCAGCTATATGCCACAGTTAACCGATCTGAACAATTTCTTCGGAGATTACATTATTATCTCAGAAAATAATCTGTACCAAATTTTGTGAATATATCTTGTCAAATGTGATAGTTTTCCATACAAGAACTTGATTCCGATCGTTCAGTTTGTATGACAGCTATATGTTATAGTGGTCCGATATCATCAGTTTCGACAATTGAACAGCTTCTTGAAGAGAAAATGACGCTTGCAAAATTTCAAAACGATATCTTAAAGACTGAGGGACTAGTTCGTATATATACAGACGGACAGACTGACAGATAGACAGACGGACAAGGCTAAATCGACTCAGCTCAACATACTGATCATATATATACTATACTATATATACTCTTACRGTGATTGAGTTTTACCAGAAACTCAAGCCTATGAGTGGTTCAAAACCATCAAAGACATTCGAGAGATCGTTGAAGACATGGCTTGTTCTAGACGACCCTCRAACTCTTCAACTRATGAAAGTATTAACAAAGTGAWGAACATGGTGCTTGAAAATCGACAGGCAAGTRTTAGAGAGGTGGCCAGAGAGCTTGACATCTCTCGCGAATACGTTCCAATGATTTTTGGTGGATATTTTTGGTACAAAACGCATTTTTTGGCAAAAAGTGTATGAGTCTGACCGAATTTAAATTCAAAAACGCAGTGAATCGACAACCGTATTCACCAAATTTGGCATCTTGTGATTTTTCTGTTCCTTAAACTGAAACTGCCTCTCCCTGGAAACACTTTTCAGTCGATCGAAAAGAAAATTCACTTAAAGAGCTGAAGGCCAYCCCAAAAGTGCTTATGAAATATGTTTCGAGGACTGGAAAAACCGTTGCCATAAGTGTACATACACTTACATATGTTGGAGATTACTTTGAAGGCTACAAAATAAATATTGATAAATAATTAAATATTTGCATTTGCATTTTATTTACAATTTCCGGGTATCATCTATACCATACAAATATTTGTGCATTATTARTATGTTTAAATAAGAGTTTTTATGTATAGATTTGCATACATTTTCTCAGTTCAATTTTGTTCCTCCCTTACAATTAATTTTTTAGTATTATATATTTTGTGCTGTAATATTAAGAAATTTAGGAGGACAAAAGAACACTCATAAATTATTACGRTTTTCATTTGAAACAAGGATCTACGGATTAATCTCGAGCTGAAACTTTTTTGAAAAATATGAAAGCWGAGTTGCATTAAAACGGTAAAAATTGAAAATCAAGTGAGGATAGTTCTCTGAGCGCGATTCGCGAGTGCGAGTGCGATTATTTTACATATGGCTCAATAAGATCACGACTTTAAAGCTAGTATTCCCTGGGTAGGCAAATTAAAATGAGAAAGCGAACCTCCCTCACCCGCTGCGGAAAAAACGCTACGCTGTTTACGACAATAGAGAAAAAGAAGAAGATTTTCAAAATGAACTTTTAAGCCTCATTATAACTAAATATTTTAATATGTCAAAACACTTACATATTTTAAATAACCTAAACATGAATTTTGCTTCTGTCTTATATACTTTGTCAAAGTCAAAGATATAATAACACATATGMGTTGATATTTTATCTGCTAAGTAGAACAATACTTTGCGCCAAMATACTCTCTCATTCTTAAAAAAAAAAACGACTTTAAGTCTCTTTAAACAAAAGATAACATCGAGATCATGGACTCTCTCAAGAGCACAGAGATGAGCTTCTATTTTATTTATGCTAAAATTTTCTCAATTTTAACTATGACAAAATCACTGTAGTGCCAAATTATAACTAAATTATTCGAACCTTTGTTCCATAATATATGATGCCCTGTGCAATAACTGTTTTAAGGAGGATTATAGGGTAAAACTATCTATATCTAAATCAGAACTCATTCCCCGGAGTGCAATACAAAAGAGTTGGACAGTCTCGACATTTAATTAAAATCCAAATTTSAAAGGTGTAAATAGCCTAGTTTCCAGTATAAGTATTAATTAGAAGGCTAAAACGACTTTTATAACATTATTTATTATGTTTACAGATATTAAATTTTATAGTTCAGACTGCAGGAAATGTCTAGAGCAAGGCACCAGGGAAAGAATGGAACATTTCTTGTGAATTTGTTGCGCATTGGCAAAACTACAATGCAAGCATTTGGGTTCCCCACGGTATGATATACTGGAGGAGGTATCATAAAGCGAGGCCACAGAGTGTGTTAAAATTCGCGTCAAGCGCAGGCATTCCAAAGGCTGACTGCTCCTTATCAAACTAGTAACTCCAACTGGTATTGCAAAGGACTAAAAGTGGYTAATTGGCCTACCAGATTAACCTGACCTAATATATTCTAACCGCAATTGGCAAAAATAAATTCTGGAATTTTTTTCAATTGGTGAGTCTCGATACGTAGTTTCAAAACTCGCACAAAAAATACTAACAATTTGGTTTCACGTTTTAATTAGATGAACCTGTAATTTATGGTATCACCAGGAATATACACTTGTATATGAAATTCAACTTAGATTTGAAGCCAATACCCTTTGGTATTTAATTAAACCCGCTGAAAACATGTTTTATAAAAATAATTAGTTGAGATTGAGGTTAAAGATGCCTGTGAAGTGATCATTCTTATGGCATAAAAATAATGAGACAGAAAACAGGGTAGCACACGCTAAAATTCCGCTCTTCTCTTGACTTATGACAATTTTTTATGAGTTTTTTTCTTGTCCTTTTCATTTAAGTTCACGTGCTTTACTCAACTTGATAAAATGTCACTACGAGCATGATAACTTTATTGTATATGACAAAACTAACCTAAATGTAGTATACAAATGTATCTATGTAATAGGTACATACATATGTACATATATAATGTTTAATGTGGCAGTATATGYATATACAGATGTACAAAATGGTAAGTGTAAAGGACATTCAGTCATATCGGGCTGACGTAAACACGCGAATATTGACTATATTTAATTTATATGTATACTAGGGTGGATAAAAAAATAATAAAAAAAACCAACATTTTTTTCACCGCTTGATGCTCTGAAAAGTAGGATATTAGACACCTGTAACAAAGTTTCTCCTAGTATGAGCTATTATAATCGGAATGTAAATAAAAAAATATATTGTATATAAATATATGCATATACAATATATATCTCTTTGGCGACTTAAACGAAAAATTGTAAAGACCTTTTTTGTAAATTTTGCTACAAAACTATGGGTTTCTCAATTTATGATGAATTTTTCACTGAGGATAAAATAATTGCCTTAAAATAACCAAACTTCAACCGATAATATCTTTTAAACGATTAAAAAACGGAAAACTCGTAAGAGATTTAAATTTTTTATAAAATTATGAAACGCCAGGGTTTTCAAGTGGTTGGAAGCGAGATTATTTATCTATTATAAAAACAAAAAAAAAAAAAAAAAAATAGAAAACCGTACGGCGAAGATCTTCTTACCTT
>NW_017535352.1:110998-114381 GCF_001853355.1 Bactrocera latifrons
AGTATAAAAATATAGCACACAAGCTTTGATATTTTATATAAATTTATATTTCCGAAGTAGACAGAACTAAGCGTCGATTCCTAGATCCTTAACCTTTTCGAATTTAGGCAGTTTTCGTTATATAAACTTATATACGTTATAAAAAAAAACTTATAACGTTATAAAAAAAAATTGACACAGTCGCTTCCATATGAAGTCCAAATAAATGCCAAAATCTTTTTGTAGCCGATTTAGACTTGTATCTACATATCGTGACCTGAAATGCAAAATAACATATAATCAAAAAATTCGAAATTAAGTGTCTTATTGATTACGCTTCATTACTTCAAATTACATATATAATATTACATATGTTCAAGATTTTCAAGTTATGCGCTCAGATATAAACCAGTTTTAACCAATATTAAAATTTTTTTTCACTCATGTTCCATTTTATTTCGTGTTTCATTCATGCCACTGTAAATTTCGGAAAATGTTGTTATGTTATTTTGCATTTCAGGTGACGATATCTTCATTTGGACTTCGTAGGGAAGTTTCGATGTATTATTTTTATTTTTATTTATTTATTTAAAAAAGAACTAATTATTCGATGTATTATATATAATAAAATTTTTTGAGATTTTCAACAGTATTTGGACTTTATATGGAAGCGACATGTTCCCGATTCTTAATAAAATGAAAAAAACTATACCGGTAAGAGGTTTCATTCTAGTTTTTGGGCGCAGTCAAATAAAAAAGCACTTAGGGTTGGATTTTTATGGTACCCTTCTTCTTAAACGGTGACGGTCGAAAAATAGCTCAACAAGTTTCAACTTTAGTGTTGAACTCTTAGTTCGAGAAACCGACATCCATATCAACGTTGAATGTGCGGTTTCAATGTGAAACGCTTTTATACCTGCAGTGAGAGAAGTAGCTCAAGCATATTAAAAAGGCGCATAAAATATTGGACAAGAGAAAGCTGTCGGCAAGATTTGTATAGCTTTTGCACTCCAAGAAGAAAGAGCGCAACCTTGGGACCTTACTACAGAAGTGGTTTATGTCGTTTAAGGACGATCCGAAAAAATTTCTGCACCATTTCGTGACAGTCAACATGAGATGTTGAACTTCATCCGAGAATCTGTTCKAGAGAGCACAAAACAAATAATARACGAATCCGATAGACCAGAAAGGTRTTGTCGCCTGATGAGGTGTGAGGGTTCAGAAGGTCGGCGCTCTAGCTTTACTATACATAGAAGCCAATGTGAATTCGACGAGGAATAGCAGAAAATACACAATGACAACTGCAAAATTTGTCAAATAAGATTYCATCTGCTTAACTACCATACACTGGTTCTTCTAGGATAGGTCCCGTACGATTTTTATGCTGGACTAAATGAAAAGAAGCCTCATTTTAAAACAAAAAAAAAAAACGTTAACTTCAGCTGCACCGAAGGCATATAATATAATTCACAGTAGCTTTTCTTATAGCTACATATACGAGTATTTGAARCTAAATCTGAAATCATAATCGGCCAATGCTCACTTTGAGTGGGAAGTTACATGTTACAGCCCTATCWGATCAAGTTATTTAGAAAGTTTAGCGTTGCTTTGAACGATAAATCGTGCTAAACTTCGCCAAGATATATTGGCTAATAAAAAGTATAACATATAGGGACTTGATTTTGAGCGGTCAGCCTGTACAGTATATATGTGGTCCGATAAGTGGTGTGGAAAATTATACTTCGATATCTCACAAACTAGTCATACGCGTACTTACAAACAAACAGATAGGTAAATAGGCTCAGCTCGTCATGCTGACGACCTCTGACGTTTCCTTCTTGGTGCTCAGCATTATAAAAAGTAAAAAATATATGTATTAATATTTCCACTATAGTTGAACTAGGAGCATATTTAAGCGCAGTTAGAAAAAATGAAAAGTCGAATATTTGGTTTTGTAAAAATAATTTTTCAACTAAACAAATTTTCTTATTAAACTTGCAGCCCTTACAAGACGGCGCTAAATACTCCTTTGCGCTAACGAATTGTCGGCATACACACTGGCAAAAGTGTGCTGAAGTGCTTACAAACAATGCAGTCAGGAAGTCAATCAACCAAACCAAACACACACACATGTACATACAATCGGCAGCGCTGCTTTTGCTGCTGACCTCCAGCAGGACATTTGAATGCAGTGAAGCGCAACACACAACACAACAAATATACAGATATGTACATATGTGCAAAGAAAATGGCTGCTAAGTGCAGCAGAAGAGAGTCCTCAACGAACAATATGAAAACTGCGAGTACATATTAGTAATTACTTTAAGTATGCTTATGCATTTGTTCCTAAGTGTATTTATCATTGCCGTCGGATCTGTTTGACGCGCACTCGAAAGGACGTCGGAAAGATGTCGGAGTCAAGTTGATGCATACTTCGCTGTTTGTGGTTGTTGTGTGCGATCTTTGATCGTTTTTTTCGCTGCTTCTACGCACACATGTTTGAGGGGGCTTTGCAAATATTTATTTAGATGTGAAGCAAGCAGATGTTTTATTTAAAATAAATATTGAAAGGGAAATTTTATTTTCAATAAATGAAAAACGATTTAGCATTTGCATGGGAATTSAAATTGGTTTGCATTTTAAGGAAAGTGAGAGATATTTTTGTGTTTGCAAATGTTTGTTAAGATTTTCTTTCGAAAACAACGAAGCAGCGAGAGTTATTTTGGTAGTTAACTCGTTTCACTTAGACCGCCATAAAAGATAAATAGAAATAATAGAAAGAATTAACTAGGTACAAAATTTTAGGCCGTTTTAAGTTTAAACTAACTTTTTCAATCGTTTTCGGCAATTCTTTAATAAAATAAGCATTATGAGCAAAATGTTTAGTACTTAAAAATAATAATGCTATTGTCCTCTATTTCTGAAGAGAACCTTTGCAAAAAACTTCTTCTATTATGTTTAAGGGGAGGGATATCTTTGGAATTTTCAARAAACTAAAATCAATTGAAAAATTATACAAATATATAGTCCCACAGTTTCATTGGTTTACTCCGAATATTTTCGCAGAAAATGGCCCTATAGCCATTGCACTTCCGGAAAACTTTGAGGCACGTTTCCGCGAAACTAACTTTTTTCATACTGGCGTCAAAATTGCGAGCGAATTATTTAACCGATTTACTTGAACTGAAGCGTGTTTTATAGACAATTTTACACTCAAGTGAGTGATAGAGCGCTTTTCCGAGAAATATGGCTTTTTGATAGTTGTTTAAGTATTTTGATCTCGAAAAATACTGTTAAAATGCCACTTATACAAAATTCTGGCCGACAACCCCTACTTTTAGAAATTCTCAAAACCCCTCTACTATGCATTTGATAAAAGCTTCTAGATTTAAAAAAAATCCAAA
>NW_017535352.1:115175-118451 GCF_001853355.1 Bactrocera latifrons
CTTAATTCAATATATTATCAGCAAGATAAACAACATAAATATATTCTGAAACATCTAGTAAACAAAAAACCTTAAGCTTTCCATTGTTCTCTAGGAGGGAAATGAAAGATGACGATGCCAAAAACCTCCGTAATTTATTATTAAAGTAAAGGAAGAATAAATTTTTGTTACAGTGGGTACTAGTGTTGAACTCCTAAGAATAAAGAATCTCAGCCTCGAAACAATAAAAAAAATTGAAACAAAAGATTTCATGTATAACTATTCAACTCAAGGCGGTAAACCGGAATAGATACAATAGCTAGAAGAAATGTATGAAACATAACATTTTTTTTTTCAAATTTCGAGCAAAGTGTTAATATTCAACATTTTGTGGAAAGTGTTGTATACATCTACATAATTTAGTCATAAAATTTTATTAATAGTATAGCTTTTTTCAACGCGTTTCTTCAGTAATTTCCAATGTCAGCTGCTGTGCTCATATCACCTATACTTAATTGCTCATTTATTTGAAACATGCAACATTAAAAATATGCTTGTTGGCTACTTTAGAGAAATCACATTTCATTAATATAACATAAAATAATATACATACATACATATATTGGTTATATGTATGTCTGTGTATATTGACATATGTAAAAAATAATATTTTATGAAATATAAATTTCGTAGTACACTGAAAAATATTTTGAGAAACTCAAGACAAAGTGTGAGGACTTTATTAAAAAACGAGCACACGCACACTGCCATATTTACATGCATGTGAATGAACATATGTATATAATATGAAGTGGCAAATAAATATGAAGATTGGATTTTTCTGTTTTTATGCCTTCAGCTTTTCACTGCCACAGCCGAACAAATTTGACAGCAGCGAGAACAAGAAGAAGATCCCGAGAACAACTGACCACCAGCARCGCGTTCATAGCTCGTGCAATGTTATTTTCTTGACATTATTATTGCTATTTGTTTCACTATTGTTGTTGTCATTTTGGTATTTGTTCGTTTGTGCTTGTCCAAAAAGCTGTTTTGTCTCAAATTCATGAAAATGAATAGTTCTTGTGACGGCTCGTAAGCACTCGGTGGCAGCGTTCGGGGTGTGAGCGACCGCTGCTGATGTGGGTGTGTGCTCAAATGKACGGACATACATATGTACATATATCATATAATATGTATGTAACTGAAGCTTTATGTTTTGCTTTTTTGTTTTTGTGCATCGCTTATTGCCAAGGTCATGCCGCTTTTACCGCCCGCGGATGCAAATATGATCTTGTGGCGAATTTTCCATGCGCTTTCTTTCAYCGCATCTCATTTGTAAAAACAAAAAAGCGAATTTTACATATTTTCACAACCCTGACACTAATTATACGGTTATTTATTKTAGTTGAAACTGCATATGCAAATATTTTTTGTTGTATGTGGTTTTGCAAAAATTAAAACGTCTGTAACTGTCACATTCAGGGTTGCATCCCCCAGTGCCATAGTAATGACATCTTAATACAAATATTTTTTTTTCACACAACATTTTAGATAATTTGCGTAATATTGTTAATAAAATGAATGGCACATAACGTAATTTTTAGAATGAGAGAGTGTAAAACAGCAAATTGGGTGATTTATTCCAGATTTTTTTTCTTAATTTTTCGATATACATGTACATATTTTTTCTGAAATCGATTTTTTATATTAAATAATTTTTACTTACTCTTTGTGTTCGGCAGCGCGATCCCGTTGCCTACGATTTTTAAACCAATTTGAAACCTGCAATTTTAAATTTTAAATTAACAAATAAATATAAACTTATTTAAGTTGTTAACATTTACAGTAAATGTTTGTTTGTTTTTATATTTTTATGTATGTATTATTTGTTTCCTTTTATTTTATATTAAGTTTCATTTTCTTTATTTAAACATTTTTTGTTAATAAATAATTAAATAAAAATATTTATTAATTTGTTTTAAATTCAATTCTATAAATATTTAATTTTGTAAATTTTTTATAGTAAATACGTACACATTTGAACCAGGTCATCTAAATGATTAATCAAATTTCGGTCATTTGTTACAAAACACAACTTAATTAGCTGCATTCAAGCGAGAAACAGAGAACGATTAAGTGGTGAAATTGATAAATTAATATAAAGCAAAGCAAATGCTGCGCAAATGTAAATAAATAACACGTAAATACGTTAATATCTACATATGAACATACAAATAAAAATAGTGGCGATTTTGACATTGAAAATTATAAAAATTTCAAAAATGTGAAAATTGCGCTAAACGCTGAAGGTGAGCATAAATATTTATTTAAGATAACAAATTACATTTGGGAGTAATTTTTTTGCAGTGTACCAACAAAATGTTAGATTCTTCAAAATCATTTAATTGAAAAAATAAAATCATTCATTCTTCAAATAAATTTTTAAAAATTTAAATTATTTTAATTTATTAGGAAATTGCTGTTATTAAAAATAAAAAAGACACAACAACAATGAAATATCAAAATTTTTGGAAAAACATAATTTCTAAATATATTTAGTCTTTTTTGTAGTAATAAAAGATAAAAAAAGGAAAATATTGTTTTTTATTTTTAATTATTTTATATTTTATTATAGAATTATGTAAAAGTATTTGTTTATTGTGTTTTTGTTTTTATTTTTATTATTATTTTTATTTATTTTTGTTACGAAAAAAATTTTAAAGGTTGATGGTTCTCTGTTTTTAGTTTCAGAAATTTTGAATTAAATTTATAATTATTAGCAGTAAAATAAATATTTAACAAAGATTTCGATAAAAATTATGAATGTATTGCTATCTGTGTTGCAAATAATGCTTTAAAAATAATTGTATTAACACTTTCATATTTTTTCGTAGTTTCGAAAAACTTATTAAAAAATAATTTTTTATCCCAAATATGGGGTTGAAAAATTAATAAAGTATATATTTTTATTCCCAACAATCGTATTCAAATTTTATTTTAAACCCAAAAATCAGACAGAAAAGAATTAATCCTATGCATGGTTTGCTATGGTAGAAATATTTAAAAAAATCAATAATAAATAAATAGATCGAATTTAAACTTCTCCCGTTTACATACTTCTTGTGCTACCATTTTATACTAGAGGACGCACAGACCCATCATCTTCAATGCTCTAGAGCAGTAGTCCGGAAACTAATTATTCAAACGATTAATATTATGTAAATTGTTCGTTCTGATTTTGCGATTGAATTTAAAATTGTTACTATTAAATAAAAAAACAAAACAAAAAATTTCAAA
>NW_017535352.1:118557-124495 GCF_001853355.1 Bactrocera latifrons
GTATTTTATAAATATAATTAGTAAAATATATTTTTAAGATCTTCTATTATCAAAATTTGTTTACCGACCTGTGTAGTTGTCAGTCCTGTAGCCTCTGCTAATTCACGTTTCTCACGCGGGGAAGGATATGGATTGTGTGCATACCAGTCTCTTAATACAGAGCGAGATTTCTCCTGCGGGAAGAGAAATATATGGTTTTTAATTATACATACAAATTATTTTTACAATAACAAATTTTATAAGATTAACAAGAATTTTCTTTTACACTTTATTTGAAATACAATTTATGGCTGAAAGATGTTTTAAACTAATAATTTGTCGAAATTTCTTTTTATTATAACGAATGTATTTATTTATATTAAAAGTCACGTTCGTTTATTGTTATTTACTACACTAATAAGGTCGTGTTTTCCCTATAAACTAAGTTATGTAAATCGCTTTGAATATTTTTCTTGATATTACAAGAATTTTTCACAAAAAAATATGTATGTACATACGTGTAAAATTTCACCAATTTGTAGATATACAAACGTATAAAGTATATACAGCCGTTGACAGCTAATTCGAAACGCGACTTATTTTGAAGTAAATGAAATTATTTTGGAATAAATCACTTATTTTTACCGGTTTTTCACTCATTCTATTGAAACTTACGATAAACTTAAACTCTAATATTAAAATTTAATTAAAAGTCCTTTTTTTTGAAGATTTTAATAAAAATGTGTGGAATCAGCGATTTGAGTGCGACAACTAATTAGAAACGAAAATTTTTTAACAGCAAAAAATACTGCTATTAAAAAATATCCCTTACTTTCACTTAGTATTTTGTTGCTTAACCCTTTTACTTTAGTACTTCTTCACATTCACTGCGAATCGACGTTATAAGACTCTGACAGGACACCACTAGTGTTACTTGCCATGCCGTCCTAATTTCATCAAAAAGGGCATCCATATTTGTGATATTTTTGATACCTACAGTTTTTTGACATCAACCCAAATGTGTTCTCTTCCGGCCACTCCAAAACATTCATGGAATTTTCAACAAAACACTTTTCTGTTGGCTTTGCCGTTTGCTTTGTATTGTTAATTTCTTGAAATTCCATATAACAGGCAAATTTTAATTTGTCTATGGCAAAATGACATTTTTTACGATGTCGGCGTATTTTTCCTTATTTAAAATTCCATCAATCATATGGAGCGAACCTACACCATCCGTTGAAAAAAATTTCCACACCATGATTTATCGTCCACCAAGCCTCACTACGAAGGATCAAGAATTCGTGATAGATCGGTCGGCAAACATACCTTCGACCATCAGGTTCTATGCGATTTATTTGGTTACATCGCTTCAAACAACATACTTCCATTTATTTGTTGTCCAAGATCTATAAGCGTTGGAAAAGTCTACACATTCTTTCCTTTGAATTTTAATTAGAAGTGGTTTCATGCGTGCGGTTCTGCCGCGAAATCCAAATTCGACTAAACGCCGGGCAATTTTCCAATTTCTTGGATTTTTGGACATTATATTCGTCTTGAATTTTATGTAGAATGTCAGTGGAACTCTCTTTTTGGGTCTCCTCGGGAGATGGTAGTAATTCTGCGGTATATTTCCTTTGAAGTTTTTCGGGATTTTTTTCGCGTGCAACGTTGGAAATAGTTTTAAAATTCTAAAAAAAAATTCCTTAAGCATAGGACATTGAAAACAATTTCTTTTGAGCATTTGACCTGATTCGAAATTTGCTTGTACGTCTTTCCAGACTGACGAAGGTCAAAAATTTTGCTTAAATAAAACATTTTAAACCACAATTTTGAAATGTATGCTTACTACAAATCAATAATATTTTTAACACAAATCACCTTTGGGAATTTTAATTCTTTAAACAACTGTTTCTAATTAGCTGTCGCACTTAATGCACCTTCTATATCGTAACGCATTTACTATTTGGGAAAAAAATTAAACAAATTTAACTTTAGAACTACAAAACGGAGTGAATTTAGTAGTAAATAGAGTAAAACGAACAATGCAAGACTTTTAGGAATATAAACAACGGTGTATCAAAATTGTTTTAGCATTATACTTATCAGCCACTCACAAAAACGGGAGCGTTTCTAATTACCTGTCAACGGCTGTATATATACAAATTTAATTTTTGAGTTATTTGCAGAGCGTGGAAAGAAGAAACAATAAAATTTATTTACATTACTTGTATACATATATATATGTAAAATTTCACCCATACAACTTTAAAAGGTCATAAGTTAATCAAATGAAGCCATTTCTGTAACAAGTACTACTGCAAATATTTTCCCTAACCACCCAGAAGCTTTAAAGCACTGCCAAGCTGTTGTCTTTAAGCCAGCTTAATTGTTGCTGATTATCAATCCGACTTTACAGCCTGTAAACGCACATATGAAATGCGGCAGGACACGTAAAAGTTTTAACTTTATTTCGAGAAACAAGTTCCGACATTACTACGATTTCATGCGTTCAGAATTTCCCCCTTTATTTGAAAAGTAGAGCGCAGGACGGCTCATGTGTGTGAAGAAACTTTAGCAGCAACAGCGATTAAAAATGTTACCCTTACCGTGCATAAAGTTTAAATGCAACGCTATATGCCTGCCTGTCTCCCGAAATTCATCAAGGCATACACATTTAGAGACTCACTCACTCACCTTGAAGCAGTAACTCGTCTCTTCGCCATCCCAAATTGTGCGTGGCAGTGGAAATTTGCGACGTACGCGATATTTACCAACAGCACCTAAAGGTCTTCCGCGCAGTTTTTCGGCTTCCACATAATGCGCTACATTTCGAATCAAATAAAAGTGTTCAAAATTAATACAAAAATCAAAAAAAAAATAAAAAATATTATTATTAACAACATATAAAAACATATAACATTTCGTTTTAGGTAAAAAAAAAAATTACGTGTATATTCACCTTTCAACCATAGTGCCTGCAACTTGGCATGATTATGTGGTGAGAATTGATGATGCTCGAGCAGACGATATAACTCCTTATACTGTCCACGATGGAATGCAACAACGGCCTTCGCTTTCAGCACAGACTCGTTCAATTGCAGTTTATCACATTGCGGTAAGGACCAAAGGAAGCGGCCCAGTCTTTCGATGTTGCCAGCTTGTTGCAGTACCTAAACAAATACATATAAAGCAACAAAATTTAAAATTTTCATACTGTTTGCCTATTCAACTATATATTAGTTAGTAACTTAAGCATTTTTATTGCCTTCCAACTCACCTCACACACGCAAGCCACTTGCTCCTGCGTGAAGCCAAAACTGGGCAACGTTTCACGTCCATTGCTGCCACCATTCGTATTGCCGATATGACCAGCGCCACCACCACCGCCGGCAGGTCCGATAATGCTGCCATTGTGTCCCAACATGTCTAAATTATTATTGCTTGTATTGTTGTTATTGTTATTGCTAAGAACCGCTCCTGCGCTGATCAAACCCGTCGGACTGTATGGTGGCGTTTGACGCGCACTCAATACGGCAGCATTGGCGGCAGCCAAGTCGTAGAAATCCGTGGCGGTATGTTGAAGCATTTTGTTATTGTTTTTATTTTAAAATACACCTCCTTTAATCAGACTTTTTTATTATTTGATAACTAATATTTTTTACTAGACTTATTGGAGAAAGCGACGCATTGCTAGCGTTGTTAGAAAACCTGCAAAAGAAGAATAAAATATAGTATTTTAAAAGATTATTCAGATTAAAGTTAACACATGTGAGGAAAGTTCGCTGAGCACCATTCACTTGGAAGTGGTCATAAACGATTCTTTTATATATGGTTCAAGCAGCTCCCGACTCCTGGTCTTAGACGAAGTTTACTCTGAGTAGCCAAAAAACATCCGTTAGAAGGCAAGCTAATGTGAGAAAGGGAACCATCCCTCCAGGGTTATGAGCTGGGTTTGGTACCCGCCACGTAATAATTGCCCTCAAAGAAAAGGCAAAAAACAGTCTCGGACAAAGAAGGTACAATCTTATATAAGAGTGTACAGCTGCAGGCGTACGCCGATGATCGTAATATCATTGGCCTCAACAAACGCGCTGTTAGTTCTGCTTTCTCCAGACTGGATAAGAAAGTGAAGCAAATGGGTCTGGCAGTGACCGAAAGCAAGACGAAATATCTCCTTTCATGAAACAAACAGTCGTCCCACTCTCTGCTTGTTAAGTAATTTCGAAGTTGTAGATAATTTCGTCTATCTTGCAACCAGTATTAACAATAACAACAATGTTAGGCTCGAAATCAAACGCAGAATAACTCTTGCCAACTGGTGCTATTTAAGACTCAGTAGGCAATTGAGAAGTAAAGTCCTCTCTCGATGAACAAAAACTAAACTCTTTTAAGTCAAAATTATATTAGAGAAAAAAGTATTTTCTGCTAAAAATATCAATTTAATATAATATTTATATTCATTTACTGTCAATAATAAACAAAATTTTATTTCTTTACATCGAATCCTACTAAAAAAAAAAAAAAACATAGTGTTCATCTCTCTCTTTTTTCTTCTTTCTACAGTTCAATATTTAAATAACTCTCTCTCTCTCTCTCTCTCTCTGTATCTCTCTCTTTCTCTTTAACACTGTAATACTTTGCTCAGCAAGCTTTTCGCATTTTTTCATACTTATACTCTCTCTCCTGTGTTAAATTTTCACTCCAATATGTCGTGCCTTTCGAAAGTTGGCCGCCTGCCAACAGCAAAATTCTCAAATAACGCAGATCATTTCACTCAGCACAACACAAGTAAGCAATAAATAGAAGTTTCGTATTTCATTTTTAGAAATTACCAAATGTTTACATATAATTCGAGCATTTTTCCTCACGAAAAAAGGCAATCAAATGTTTAATTAAGTAAAACTTAAATTTTTTTTAGATATCTGCGTACGTGTCTGCGTTCTACAAATATAAGAAATATTTGAGTTGAATGACGAAAAATAATCGCTCTGGTTGTAAGGAGGTGAAAAATGTGTGTGTAATTAGGCACGAAATTAAAATATTATTATTTTTGTGGGATATACAATTTTTGAAACTTTTCAAATTCCAATAGTATACCTGAATACATATAATACATATAAATAATTCATTTTTATAAATTTGCTTTTTATTTTCATACAAATTTTCAAACCTATATATTTGAAAGTATATATTATATTTAAAGTTTCTATTAGGAAGTAATTCTTTAAGCTAAAAATTTAAAAATATTTTTTTAAGTAATAAAGACTTTTTTATTAGAAATATATAAATATACTTAAGGTTACTTTTTTATATTTGTATGTATTTTTTATTTTATCATTTACGAAGTCTATATATTAATATGTTATTTCTTAACTTGTTCGTAACCCTAATTAACAAATTTATATGATTTTCGCGCAAAGTTTTAAATATAGCAAAACAAAAATTTCCATTACACATGCTGCTCTATGAAAATTATGAAAATTTTCCATTAATTATGCTTTTTAAGCTGCTATTGGCATAATCAGATTAAGTTTTTTATTGCAAACTCACTTCCGCCCATCAATTTAGGAAATTAATTCGCTTGCAGCTCATTAAAAGTGGCAACATGCTGAGTTATTCCTTCTAATTTGTATCAAAGCAAGCAATTTTCTTTGGGCTGGAATATTTGCGTGATTCTTTACATCTCAATAAAAATAAACTCGCATATAGAATTGTGTACTAAAACAAAACTTTTGTAAGCAAATGTAAAATATAGAATACGAATTTCATAAAATAATTATCTTTAGTATGTGTATTGAAAATTTTACTAAAAATATGTACATACAAACATTTGTGTTAATATTTCTTTACGAATTTTAGGTAGATGAAAAATTATTTACATAAATCTATTAAAATTATTTTTAATTACAAATCTGATCTCTATATCTTTAATACATTATTAAGAATTAGACTTATACTA